>NW_019949690.1:12021-22303 GCF_002910315.2 Salvelinus sp. IW2-2015 | reverse complement strand
GAGAGACAAACGTGTCCAAGTTTCAGAGTGCACAAAAAGAAATTCTCAAAATCGGCACTAAACGGATATAAATTCTAATAAACGTTCAATTAACACATTTTGATGTTTTTATACATCTTTATAACGACTGAAAACATGAACGAGAAATATTGCTGGTTAGACAACGATTGGAACTAGGCAAGGTCGATGTCCTTCACGGCTTCAGGCGCGCACGAGAAAGGAGGTCCTATACATTTTGGCTTTTATAATGGCTGTGATTGTCACATCATTCCATTCAAAAGCGTTGGACGGTGGACAGACACCCAGAGGCAGACGTAGGCAGTGGTCGGTCTTCATAGCATCATCTTTCTCTGTCGCTTAATACAGACTTCCAGATCTTAAGGGGTAAAAATTTTTGAATATCTTGAATCCCTGTCTGAATCAATTGCTGTAGATATTGTTCTTATCCATATGAGGACAAAATTCCAACTTCTATAGAAACTAGAAAGGTTTTTCTAATCTAAGTAATAACAATAATATGCTATTGTACGATCAAGAATTTTAGGCACGAGGGGGCAGTTTAATTTGGAGACCGCAAATATGCTAATGCGGAACAACCCCTATAGTTCCAAGAAGATATATTTACGAGGTGTTTCTATAGATTGGGAGCGTGGCTGTATTGGAAGCGTGGATTTCAGTCTGAAGGTACACACCAGCGCAGGTTGTAGTCGGTCCTAGTCTAGGTACAAACCAGCAGGTTGTAGTCGGTTCTAGTCTAGTAGCACACTCATCCAGTTGTAGTGGTCTACGTCTAGTACACACCAGCCAGGTTGTAGTCGGTCTAGTCTAGTACACACCAGCGGGGGGGGTTGGGGGGGGTTGGAGGTTGGAGTCGGTCTAGTCTAGTACAACACAGCAGGTTGTAGTCCGGTCAGTCTATCACACCAGCCAGGTTGTAGCTGGTCTATCTAGTACACACCCAGCCAGGTTGTAGTTGGTCTAGTCTAGTACACAGCCAGCCAGGTTGTAGTTGGTCTTAGTCTAGTACAAACTCAGCCAGGTTGAGTTGGTCTAGTCTAGTACAACAACAGCCAGGTTAGTGTCGGTCTAGTCTAGTACAAAACCAGCCAGTTGTAGTCGTCGTAGTTCTATACACACAGCCAGGTTTGTAGTCGGTCTAAGTCTAGTACAAACCGCCAGGGTTTGTAGTCGTCTAGTCTAGTTACGAAAACCACCAGGTTGTAGTTTGTCTGTCTAGTACAACAGCAGGTTGTAGTCGGCTCTACGTCTACCGTACAAACCAGCCAGGTTTAGTTGCGTTCTAGTCTAGTACACACCAGCGAGTTTTGTTATTGGTCTACGTCTTAGTTACAAACCAGCCAGGTGTAGTCGGCCTTACGTCCCTACAACCGCCCAGGTTGTAGTTGGTCTAAGTCTAGTACACCCCAAAGCATAGGTTTGTAGTTGTATAGTCTAGTAAAACCAGCCAGGTTTATTGTAGTCTGTACAAACAGCAGGTTGTAGTTGGTCTAGTAAAACGCCAGGTTGTAGGTTGGTCTAGTCTAGTAACACCGCAGCCAGGTTGTAGTTTGGTCTAGTCTAGTACACACCAGCAGGTTGTAGTTGGTTCTAGTCTAGTACACACCAGCCATGGTTGTAGGTTGGTCGTAGTTAAGTACACACCAGCCAGGTTGTGTTGTCTCTAGTTAGTACAACCAGCCAGGTTGTAGTTGGTCTAAGTCATGTCACACCAGCCAGGTTGTAGTTGGTCTAAGTCCTAGTACACACCAGCCAGGTGTGTAGTGGTCTAGTAGACACCAGCCAGTTGTAGTGTGTCTAGTCTAGTACAAAACGCAGCCAGATTGTAGTTGGTCTAGTTCTAGTACCACCAGCCAGGTGTAGTTGGTCTAGTGCGGTGATACAACACCAGCCAGTTGTAGTTGTTTTAGTAACAAACCAGCCAGTTGTAGTTGGTCCTAGTCTTAGTACAAACAGCAGGTTGTAGTTGCGTCTAGTCTAGTAAACACCAGCAGGTTGTGTCGGTCTAGTCTAGTACATCACACTTAAGGCGTCGTACACCAGTAGTACGGGTTGTAGTTGTTCTGTATAAACAGCCAGGTTGTAGTGGTCTAGTCTAGTACACACAGCCAGTTGTAGTCGGTCTAGTACAAACCAGCAGGTTGAGTGTGTCTACGTCTAGTACACACCAGCGAGGTTGTAGTCTCTATTTACAATACCAGCCAGGCTTGTGTCATCGTTTCTAATCCTGAAACACACACACACCACTGCAGGCTCGATGACGGTACTCCAGACTGAGGCAGCTCTACCCGGACAGTGGAGGAACTTTTTGATTTTATCGTGCGCTGTATGACTAATAACACGCCCAGGGTCGGGGTGCGCTGGTTACTCACAGCATCAACCACTACGTCCGGTACTAACCGCATAACGCACGGACCATACATGCCTCTGCCCACGCTTACTGCACATCTTACAGGCCACCTACAAGTTAGTATTGACCACACGTTTTGAAAATGAGATGGTGTGGGCGTGTTTAAATAACCCCAAACCCTCTCTCTAAGCCCTGCGGACACAGAGACACTAATACTTGTAGAGAGAAACTCCAGGCCCCGCAGCGGTTTAGCCATCCCCCGGGCTGTTGCACACGCGTCTGGCCCTGACTACATCTGTTGGCTAGGGGTTGCAAAATGCCTCTTCCACTCTTCCCGTGTTAGGATTTATATGACCTTTGGTCAGTCATCACAGGCTACTTGGTGGGCGATTTCAAACCCGCGAAGGCAGCGCTGGTACTTGGTGGGGATTTCAAACCCGCAACACAGGCTTGTACTGGGTGGGATTCAAACTCTCGCAACACAGGCTGTACTTGTGGATTTCAAACCCGAAACAACATGGCTTACTTTGGTGGGATTTCAAAACCGCACACAGCTGTACTTGGTTCGATTTCAAACCGCCATTACACTAGGCTTGTACTTGGTGGGGGATTTCAATATCCGCAACACAGGCTGTACCTTGGTGGGGATTTCAAACCGCAACACAGGCTGTTACTTGGTGGGGATTCAACCCGAACATCTTACTTGTGGGATCAACCCCAACACAGTCTGTACGTTGGATATCTCAATACTCTCTGCAACACAAGGCTTGTACTTGGTGGGATTCTCAAACCCGCAACACAGCTGTACTTGTTGGGATTTCAAACCCGCGCAACAGCGAGCTGTGGGATCTTGGCCCCAACGTATTGGGATTTCAAACCGCACACAGTCTGCTACTTGAGTGGGATTTCAAACCGCAAACACAGGCTGTACTTGGTGGGGATTTCAAACCCCGAACAAGGCTCTTATCTTGTATTTAAACCCGAAACACAGGTGTACTTGGTGGATTTCAAACCCGCAACAACAGGCTTGACTTGGTGGGGATTTTCAAACCCGCCAACAAGGCTGTACTTGGTGGGGATTTCAAACCCGCAACACAGGTGTACTTGGTGGGGATTTCAAACCCGCAACCACAGGCTGTACTTGGTGGGTGATTTCAACCCGCAACACAGTCTGTACTTGTTGGGATTCAACCCGCCACACAGTCTGTACTTGGTGGGATTTTCAAACCCCAACACAGCCTGTACTTGGTGGCGGATTTTCAAACCCGGCACACAGGTGTACTTGGTGGGATTTCAAACCCGAACACAGGCTGTATTGGTGGGATTTCAAACCCGCAACACAGTCTGTACTTGGTGGGGGATTTCACCGCTGAACACAGGCTGTACTTGTGGGATATCAAACCCGCAACACAGTCTGGTACTTGGTGGGGGATTCAAACCCGCGCCAACACAGTCTGTACTTGGTGGATTCAAACCGAACACCAGGCTTGTAACTTGTGGTGGGATTTTCAACACCCTCAGAACTACTAGCTTTACTTGGTGGGGATTTCAAACCCGCAACACAGTCTGTACTGTGGGATTTCAAACCCGCAACACAGGTACTGGGTATCAACCAGTCCTGTAAACTTGGTGGGGATTTTCAAAAACCGCGCAAACACAGTCTGTACTGGTGGATTCACGTCTCTCTAAACTTGGGATTTCAAACCCGACACACAGGTGTACTTTGTGGGATTTCAAACCGCAACACGTAGTCCTGTATGGTGGGATTCAAAACCGCCAACACAGTCTGTACTTGGTGTGGTATTTCAAACCCGCAACACAGTCTGTAACTTGGTGGGGGTATTTCAAACCCGAAGAACACTGAGTCTGTACTTGGTGGGGGATTTCAAAACCCGGCAACAACAGTCTGTGAACTTAGGGTTGCAGAGCAACATGTCATAAGAACTCTCTCACTTTTAACTATGTTCTGACGCTCTTACATGAACATTTCTGACTTTGGACATTCCTGCCAAGCATCTTTACACTATACACATCACTACTACAGTTTCCCTCTTGGTAAAGTCGTGTGTGTCTTTGGTGAATAGGCAATAAAGTGTGATTGTATGTATCCTATCTCCTCTTGTTATCAGTCGCTTACAATGGGACAGTTGTACTATATATTATACAGCACAGTATGGTGGTGCTTTTTCTTCGGATCCATTGAATTGATTGGAACATGACAATTTAAAGGTTACAATAGGCAGAATCGCTCCGTCAATTTCCTTGCTTGCTTAATTCAAAAATTCGAAACCAACAGTACCAATGCATAATTAAACTGCTGCTGAATATATATTTTCCACTCAAACAAAATAATTGTACTTTTCACACTGGTATACCAAAAACTGAAAAGTAAAAGATGAAAAATGTACTTAACGGGAAGCATACAAAATAGAATGCATTACAGTTGTTAGACTGCTCCATGAGATATATAATCTATAACTCATAACTATGTGCTATTTTGGTCCTCATATAAAGTTAAATTTTGCGCTTGAATGCTGCTCTTTTGACCAAATATAGTTATAGTTTATTGGTTTATGCCTGTTGTTCATTGATATGTAGTTTGCTATCTTGCTACACCATGATAACTATACATCACATTTCTATACGGTGAATAATGTTTTGTTGTTTCGTCTTATTGACAGATTAACTATTGAGAGATTGCTGTATGACCGGAGAGGCAAGCCGCCATTGCTATCTGAAGCCGTCTATCTGACAATCCTTACTCTTCTCAAGGATGGAGAGAAAGTTCACCCGAGCCATTGAGGAGGGTAGGTGGTGATGCCATTTTTTTGGCCTCTAGGATTTCAACTGGTTTAAGCCTTAGCATGGGGTAGAGTCAACAAACTGTAGATGTAATTTGGTATATCTACTTATAGTATAGCCTACAGCCTGTAATGCCATAGAATAGTGCATGTTGTGACTCATTGTTAATGTCCTTGAATGGAATTCAAGGAACGTGGTCAAACATGGTGTGATGTGTTTGTTACCTTCACATATACTAATTCCATTCAGCCATTACAATGACCGTCCTCCTATAGTCTCCTCCAACCAGCCTCCACTGGGATTTCTAAACCAGTTAGTACAACATCACGACCTTCCAGGAAAGCTTTTGAAACAGACCAAACAGTCCCAGGCGCGGCGTTTGAGAAGTCAGTGAGAGAAGTGGAAGAATTATTCCTTTAGTTGTTCATTAAGCACATCCTAATCATGGGAGCCCAATGTCTTAAAGTAGTAGAAATGCTTATTACCCCAATTGTGTGAAAATTAACATTTAAATTTTTGTTCAAAACCTGCTTTAAATTGAAGGAGAAGGCTTTTGATGTTGACGGCCTGCCAGATGTGCAGTTCAGCGTGAGGACGACTTAGACCTGATGACTGTATTATTTACGGCAATCAGCTTAATTTACGTTGCCATGACACGCGACAAGGTGTGGATCCGGGGATTTTTAATTGGAGAAGCAGTTTTATCTTTATAACTGTACTGTCCTTTGTTATGATGTATGTATGTATGTATGTATGTGTATATGTGTGTGTGTGTTATATATATATTTTAATATAAATCAATACAGTTGAAGTTCTGGAAGTTTACATACATTAGGTTGGAAGTCATTAAAAAACTTGTTTTTCAACCTCTCCACAAATTTTCTTGTTCATCAACTATATATTATCTATGGAATAGAAGACATCTACTTTTGTGGCATGACAAGTCATTTTTATAACAATTGTTTACAGACAGATTATTTAACTTATAAATTCATGCTATCCAATTCCAGTGGGTCAGAAGTTTACATACACTAAGTTGACTGTGCCTTTTAAACAGCTTGGAAAAATTCCAAAAAATGATGTCATGGTTTAGAAGTTTTGATTGAGGCTAATCGCTATCATTTGATTCAATGTGAGGTGCACCTGTGGATGTATTTCAAGGCCCTACCTTAAACTCAGGCTCTTTGTCTTGACATCATGGGAAAATCAAAAGAAATAGCCAAGACATCACAAAAAAAATATGTAGACCTCTCTATTAAGTCTCATTCATGCTTTGGGAGCAATTTCCATGTTGAAGGTAATATTAATCATCGTTCAAACAATAGTACGCAAGGTATAAAACACCCATGGGTCCAAGAGCGCATACCGCTCCGTATAGGAAACTCGTTCTGTCTCCTAGAGATGACGTACTTTGGTGCGAAAAGTGCAAATAAATCACAGAAACAACAGCAAAGGACCTTGTGAAGATTACTGGATGGATACCATGTAAAAAGTATCTTATATCCACAGTTAAACGAGTCCTATATCAGACATAACCTGAAAGTCCACACAGCAAGGATAGAAAGCCACTGCTCCAAACCGCCATAAAAAAGCCAGTATTATCTGTTATATGCTACACATGAGGACAAAGATCGTACTTTTTGGAGAAATGGTTTCTGGTCTATGAAACAAAAATAGAACTGGTTTGGCCATAATGACCATTCTAAGTTTGGAGGAAAAAGGGGATGCTTGCAAAGCCGAAGAAACCATCCAACCGTGAAGCACGATGTATATCATGTTTTGCTGTCTTTTGTTGCAGGAGGGACTTGTGGCACTTCACAAAGTAGATGGCATCATGAGGATGGAAAAATGATGTGATATATTTGGAAGCAACATCTCAAACATCAGTCAGGATAGTATAATCTGGTCCAAATGGGTTTCAGAATGGACAATGACCCAGCATACTTCAAAGTGTGCAAAAGTGGCTTAGGAACAAATAAGTCAAGGTATGGAGTGGCCCTCACAAAGCCCTGACTCACAATCCATTGAACATTTCGTGGCAGAAATGAAATCATAGTGTGCGAGGCAGAGGCTAGAACCTGACTCAGTGTAGTTTTTGTCACGAACCGCGTATGGGAAGTGACAAAGAGCTCTATAGGACAACAGAGACACAGATATAATATAAATAATCAATAATTTGCTCTAGCCATCATACTATTACATATTATATATACCTTACTTGTTCATCGCAAAATTGTGAATAATTCACCACAGGTTAATGAAGGGTCGTGTGATAAGGATGCACATTACTCTGGCAAGTTGGGTTGTATTGGAAAGAAGCTCTGTCTTTTCCCACACACAGTCTCGTGGCCTTGTATTTCGTTTTTCATGCTTTATGATGGGCTGAGAAGTCCAACTTCTCAATTAGGCTACGTTGTGTTGCACAAGGGAATTCAATGTTCTTAACTGCGTTATATTTGCTAGGCGAGGATAACTCTGAGCGCCAGCCTATTCCAGAAAATAGCTGTATTTATTTAAATTCAATTTTCCAACAGGAAACCGCTTGTTTTGCCACTTTCATGAGGCTCTTGTTCAGATATACGTAAGTGAACTGGAGGCACGCAATGAAAGGGATAACGAATCCAAGTTGTTTGTGTCATCCGTTTCACGGAAAGTACCTGCGTTAATCGTCACCCCAACTCACTTCAGGTGCTGCGCTATAGTCACATTTGAACATTGTCCTCGTGATAGGCTTGGTTAATTTGCCACACAACACAAATCATACAATGATGGACAAGATCCGTGTGAGTGCCTTGTTAATGCAGACACCAAGACAGAGCAGAGCTCAACTTCTTATCATAGCCCCAATTTTGTGCGCACATTGAATATAGTTGCGGCAAGTCCCTGTAATCCTAGATTCAGATCCATTCAGGCGAGGAAAAACATCACCCAGATAGGGCCAGTCCGGTGGGAGAACTCGTCATCATGCAATCATCAAGACAAGGTAAAAATTATGGTCAGTAATGAAGAACTTTAAGCTCTTCTCTCTAATTATTAATAAGTTCATCACTTTTCCCCCTTGATAACCAGCGCATTTCGTATTCATATAGCGTACATCTCTCCCATATCATTGGCCATAATGCAAAAATACACGAGAAGTTCAGGGCCTTTGCTTTACAAGTTAACAATTTTCACTATAGGTCCAGAACCTATTTCAAGTTTTTGGTCTGTCAGGCATTCACTTTGGCAGCAATTAGCCTCTTGGTGGATGCTACAGTTACCCAAAGTTGGCTCGGAGCAATCCACTATGTCTCCCTGTCAATGGCTTTTGCGCCATCAGTACAGATACCAACACATCTTGACCACCAAAGTCCATTTGATGTCACAAAGCTGTCCAGTACTTTAAAAATATCCTCTCATGTTGTCCTGGTTTCCAATGGTTTGCAGAATCAAATCAAATCAAAGTGTATTTGTCACTTGCGCCAAATACAACAGGTGTAGACCTTACAGTGAAATGCTTACTTACAGGCTCTAACCAAAAGTGCAAAAAAGGTATTAGGTGAACAATAGGTAAGTAAAGAAATATAGCAACAGTAAAAGGACAGTGGAAAATGGAAATAGTGGAAATAGTCCGGGTAGCCATTTGATTACCTGTTCAGGAGTCTTATGGCTTGGGGGTAAAAACTGTTGAGAAGCCTTTTTGTCCTAGACTTGGCACTCTGGTACCGCTTGCCATGCGGTAGTAGAGAGAACAGTCTATGACTGGGGTGGCTGGGGTCTATGACATTTTTTAGGGCCTTCCTCTGACACCACCTGGTGTAGAGGTCCTGGTTGGCAGGCAGCTTAGCCCCAGTGATGTACTGGGCCATACGCACTACTCTCTGTTGTGCCTTGCGGTCAAAGGCCGAGCAATTTCCATACCAGGCAGTGATGCAACCAGTCAGGATGCTCTCGATGTTGCAGCTGTAGAACCTTTTGAGGATCTCAAGACCCATGCCAAATCTTTTAGTTTCCTGAGGGGGAATAGGCTTTGTCGTGCCTTCTTCACGACTGTCTTGGTGTGTTTGGACCATTCTAGTTTGTTGTTGATGTGGACACCAAGGAACTTGAAGCTCTCAACCTGCTCCACTACAGCCCCGTCGATGAGAATGGGGGCGTGCTCGGTCCTCCTTTTCCTGTAGTCCACAATCATCTCCTTAGTCTTGGTTACGTTGGGGGATAGGTTGTTATTCTGGCACCACCTGGCCAGGTCTCTGACCTCCTCCCTATGGGCTGTCTCATCGTTGTCGGTGATCAGGCCTACCACTGTTGTGTTGTCGGAAAACTTAATGATCGTGTTGGAGTCGTGCCTGGCCATGCAGTCATGGGTGAACAGGGAGTACAGGAGGGGACTGAGCACGCACCCCTGGGGAGCTCCAATGTTGAGGATCAGCGTGGCAGATGTGTTGCTACCTACCCTCACCACCTGGGGGCGGCCCATCAGGAAGTCCAGGATCCAGTTGCAGAGGGAGGTGTTTAGACCCAGGATCCTTAGCTTAGTGATGAGCTTCATGGGCACTATGGTGTTGAACGCTGAGCTGTAGTCAATGAACAGCATTCTCACATAAGTGTTCCTTTTGTCCAGGTAGGAAAGGGCAGTGTGGAGTGCAATAGAGATTGCATCATCTGTGGATCTGTTTGGGCAGTATGCAAATTGGAGTGGGTCTAGGGTTTCTGGGATAATGGTGTTGTGAGCCCTTACCAGCCTTTCAAAACACTTCATGGCTACGGACGTGAGTGCTACGGATCTGTAGTCATTTAGTCAGGTTGCCTTTGAAGAGGATGTCTTCCTTAATTGACCCCCCCATAACCGTAACATATACCAGGAGCTGTGCTAGGTCTGCCACGTCTGTTGACTCATCCAGTTGTACTGCATAGAATTCACTGGCTTATATGTTGTATGTTAATTGTTTCAAAACATCTCCTGCCATGTCACTGACGTGTTTTGAAACAGTGTTGTTTGATGAAGTCTTTGTCTGTATAGTTTTTTGGGCCTTTCCCCCCAGCATTGTCCCAGCCATATCCTCAGCAGCAGCTAAGTCCTCCACAATAGTATGGGGCTTGCCTGTCCTAGCCACTCGGTAGCTCACCATA
>NW_019949690.1:6139-9637 GCF_002910315.2 Salvelinus sp. IW2-2015 | reverse complement strand
ATTTTTTTAAATCACTTCCGGGTTAGATTTCCTCAGGTTTGCGCCTGCAGAATCAGTTTTGTTATACTCACAGACAATATTTTGACAGTTTTGGAAACTTTGGAGTGTTTTATATCCTAATCTGTAAATTATATGCATATTCTACGATCTGGACCTGAGAAATAGTCCGTTTACCTTGGGAACGTTATTTAAAAAATAAAAATAAATCTGACCCCTAGCGTCAAGAGGTTAACCTCTTGAAGCTAGGGGGCAGAATTTTTGTTTGGAAAAATAATGTTCCCATTGTAAGCTGCCTATTTCCCAGGTCCAGATGCTAGAATATGCATATAATTGACGGAGTAGGATAGAAAACTCCAAAGTTTCCAAAACTGTCAAAATATTGTCTGTGAGTATAACAGAACTGATTTTGCAGGCTAAAACCTGAGGAAATCCAACCCGGAAGTGACCTCTATTTTGAAAAATCACTGTTCCATTGCCTGCCTTTCGTCCATTTAAAGGAATATCAACCAGATTCCTTTTCCTGCGACTTCCTCAGGGTGTGAACAGTCTTTAGACATAGTTTCAAGCTTTTATTTTGAAAAATGAGCGAGATTAATCAAAAAGCGTCAGTGGATACACGGGTGTCCCTCCATTAGTTGTTGCRCACGACACTYATTGCTCGACATTTTCTTTCTCTCCAGTATTGAATAGTTTACAGTCCAGTTGAAATATKATCGATTATGTTAAAAACAACCTGAGGATTGATTATTAAAAACGTTTGACATGTTTTTACGACCTTTACAGATACTATATGGAATTTGTCAAGCCTTGATGACTTGCCTAAGGCTGTGGAATACTGAACATAACGCGCCAAACAAATGGAGGTATTTTGATATAAAAATAATATTTATCGAACAAAAGGAACATTTATTGTGTAACTGGGAGTCTCGTGAGTGCAAACATCCGAAGATCATCAAAGGTAAGCGATTCATTTTATTGCTTTTCTGGCTTTCGTGACCAATCGACATGGCTGCTAGGTGTTCTTACTGTTTTGTCTAGTGATTGATAAACTCACAAACGCTTGGATTGCTTTCGCTGTAAAGCATATTTTCAAAATCTGACACGATAGGTGGATTAACAACAAGCTAAACTGTGTTTTGGTATATTTCACTTGTGAATTCATGAAAATAAATATTTTTAGTATTTTTATTTTATTTGGCGCTCTGCAATTCAGCGGTTGTTAACGAAAATGATCCAGCTAAAGGATCCGTGTGTCAAGAAGTTAAAGGCACAGTCAACTTAGTGTATGTAAACTTCTGACCCACTGGAATTGTGATACAGTGAGTTATAAGTGAAATAATCTGTCTGTAAACAATTGTTAGAAAAATGACTTGTGTCATGCATGAAGTAAATGTCCTAACCGACTTGCCAAAACTATATTTTAACAAGAAATTTGTGGAGTGGTTGAAAAACAAGTTTTAATGACTCCAACCTAAATGTATGTAAACTTCCGACTTCAACTGTATAATTATTATATTCAGCCCAAGGGCACAAAMGGCCACTTTGGTGAAAAAGGCATGGATTTTTTAGGGGACATTACAGCCATATATATTTCCCGGCGGGTATGGCCTGGTGAGAATATTATCAAGTGCTTGTCAAATTGTGAATGAGAGACTGATGAAGTGTGTGCAGCCTGCACAAGAAACAAATCAGAGCTCATGCCTTTCATGCAACTTTTTTCAAATCAGAGTCACATCATGCAGCCTTAGAATGTATTAAAAATAAAAAAAAACATACGGCCCAACATTTGGATCACAAATAAAGTTGTATAAATAACTCTAAATTAAGCATACGGGAAGACGTAGATGTTTCTTTGTTAACCACTCAACACAGAATAGCCGCATGAGCGCACTTCCTTGGAAAACATTGAGAAAAAATCCTTTCTATTTTATTCATGATCAATTGTATTTTTCATATTATAAAATACAAAATAATGCCACTGAATTCTAAGCAAATCTTGTCTGCTAAATGAACCAGTGTAGCCCACAGCCATATCAGGGCCTAACAAGGACAACTCAGAGTATGCTATTCTGTTCTTCTGAAACAGACTACATTTTCTTCATACGTTTCTTTTGACCCGTCTAAAATACATAATGGATGTTGGATTGTTATGGTGTAGGTTATATTAAAATGATTTAGACATTTTCCAAAAGGTCTGCACCATTGGCTTGTAGGCTATGCATGGAAGCCAGGAGATGCTAAACGTGTTTACTGTATGTTAATTAACGGTCAATTACTGTGCGACCGGCAGTTATTCGCTTGACAATCACGGCTGACAAAATGTCATGACCGCCACAGCCCTAGGTGTGGTTAGTGTGTTAGTGCCCTACCGATGGACAACTGAAAAGGTCTTTCATTTACCAAATGACAGCAATGGAGTGATTTACAAAGGTAATTTCCAGATGCTGACAAGCTACAAGATGGTGATGGAGCAAACTACTGAAAGAGAGAGGTCAACCATTTATGCTTATTCAAACTTCAACAGCCATGCATAGTGACCCAACAGCATTAGAGTAACAGCCTACCTCAGACAAGCTTTACATTTCTCATTTAGCTAAACCGTTTACTGTGTACTTTCCATGAGCCATGCAGTCAGCCTTGGCCTTGAGACAGTCAATGACGACATGAACATGACAAACCACAACACCTAGACCTAACCACCACAGCTAACAACGGATGCAAAACAAGAAAACCTGCTTCACCTGAATCAGGTTGAACGTAATTAAAGTTACAGATAGAAATACCATGAATAGAGCTGACACGATGTCATGTTCTGTTCTAACAATATATTTCTCTCTTAATGTTCATGAATGTGGCCTTGTGAATGTGGCCATAGACTTGAACCTTTCTGCTTGGCCCAGAACGATAAATATAGCTTAGCTAATCAAACTCGGTGTRACAAAAACATCCAGCTTTATTTAATCCTCATTAAGGACTCCTCTGGCATGGGCATGTGAAAGGGTCAGCATAAGCTTCACTTAATCAAGGAATCAATTAGAAAAAGAAAAAATGATGAAAGGCTGTCCTTCTGCCAAAACCAACCTGCTGCCACCGATGGCTAAATTATTCGGTGCAATTAATCATGGCTAAAATGTTGACATTCGGCAGACAGAGAACATCTTTCACTCCTCTCCTGTTCTCTTTTTTTAGTTTTTGCTAAGTCAGTCTGACGAGTCTTTGGTTCTGGGCCTTATTTCAAACAGATGGTTGAGTAATATGCAGCACACGCTGGGCACGCTCAGGAAAAATAAAATGGGTCTGTTTCTTCCACGTGGTTAGCCACCAAGAGATCTCCCTCCACGTGGTTAGCCACCAAGAGATCTCCCTCCACGTGGTTAGCCACCAAGAGATCTCCCTCCACAGAAACCCTTTTATTTTTCTGAGCGTGCCCAGCTGTGTGCAATACTTACTCTTTTTTTTCTTTAGTTTTTTCGAACTAAAAGCATCTGGTTTGAAATA
>NW_019949690.1:4414-6114 GCF_002910315.2 Salvelinus sp. IW2-2015 | reverse complement strand
GGGCCAAAAAATTGTCAAAACCCCAGCCACCCCAGTCATAGACTGTTTTCTCTACTACAGCATGGCAAGCGGTACCGGAGTGCCAAGTCTAGGACAAAAAGGCTTCTCAACAGTTTTTACCCCCAAGCCATAAGATCCTGAACAGGTAATCAAATGGCTACCCGGACTATTTGCATTGTGTGCCCCCCTCCCCCAAACCTCTTTTTTTTTTTTTTTAGGCTGCTGCTACTCTCTGTTCATCATATATGCATAGTCACTTTAACCATATCTACATGTACATACTACCTCAATCAGCCTGACTAACCGGTGTCTAAATGTAGCCTCACTACTTTTATAGCCTCGCTACTGAATATAGCCTGTCTTTTTACTGTTGTTTTATTTCTTTACTTACCTATTGTTCACCTAATACCTTTTTTGCACTATTGTTAGAGTCTAAGTAAGCATTTCACTGTAAGCGTCTACACTTGTTGTTTCGGCGCACTGACAAATAGACTTTGATTTGGTCGGTTCGTCAAAAAGCTAGAAATTGTGGCTTCATTGACAGTTCAATTATCTATATGCTATTGGTGTGTGGAGCATGTGATAACATTAGTGGTATCACTCCCTCATGTTGCTCCAAGAAAGCCGTCCAATTATAGACAACCATTCCCATTGGACTGCCAAGTTCCAGATGACGATCACTGAGGCTTGTGGGTATGAATGAGCCAATGGTCATTTGTGGTGGCCATAAGAATGTGATATGTGGTCATTAATCAACCGAAGGCTTCCTGCTGCAAGTGATTTGGCTAATAATCTTCAAACTGTTGGGGATGAGTCGAAAGGCTTGCTGAGCAAATCAGCGAGGGAGATCTCTTGGTGGCTGACCACATGGAGGAGATCTCTTGGTGGCTGACCACGTGGAAGGGAGATCTCTTGGTGGCTGACCACGTGGAGGGAGATCTCTTGTGGGCTGACCACGTGGAGGGAGATCTCTGGGTGGCTGACCACCTCCACGTGGTCAGCCACCAAGAGATCTCCCTCCACGTGGTCAGCCACCAAGAGATCTCCCTCCACGTGGTCAGCCACCAAGAGATCTCCCTCCATGTGGTTAGCCACCAAGAGATCTCCCTCCATATGGTTAGCCACCAAGATATCTCCCTCCATATGGTTAGCCACCAAGAGATCTCCCTCCATATGGTTAGCCACCAAGAGATCTCCCTCCATATGGTTAGCCACCAAGAGATCTCCCTCGCTGATTGCTCAGCAAGCCTTCGACTCATCCCCAACAGTTTGAAGATTATTAGCCAAATCACTTGCAGCAGGAAGCCTTCGGTTGATTATGACCACATATCACATTCTTATGGCCACCACAAATGACCATTGGCTCATTCATACCCACAAGCCTCAGTGATCGTCATCTGGAAACTTGGCAGTCCAATGGGGAATGGTTGTCTATAATTGGACGGCTTTCTTGGAGCAACATGAGGGAGTGATACCACTAATGTTATCACAGCTCCACACACAATAGCATATAGATAATTGAACTGTCAATGAAGCCACAATTTCTAGCTTTTTGACGAACCGACCAAATCAAAGTCTATTTGTCACGTGCGCCGAATACAACAAGTGTAGACCTTACAGTGAAATGCTTACTTACAGACTCTAACCAATAGTGCAAAAAAGGTATTAGGTGAACAATAGGTAAGTAAAGAAATAAAACA
>NW_019949690.1:0-730 GCF_002910315.2 Salvelinus sp. IW2-2015 | reverse complement strand
ACAGTAAAAAGACAGGCTATATTCAGTAGCGAGGCTATAAAAGTAGTGAGGCTACATTTAGACACCGGTTAGTCAGGCTGATTGAGGTAGTATGTACATGTAGATATGGTTAAAGTGACTATGCATATATGATGAACAGAGAGTAGCAGCAGCCTAAAAAAAAAAAAAAAGGGTTTGGGGGAGGGGGGCACACAATGCAAATAGTCCGGGTAGCCATTGATTACCTGTTCAGGAGTCTTATGGCTTGGGGGTAAAAACTGTTGAGAAGCCTTTTTGTCCTAGACTTGGCACTCCGGTACCGCTTGCCATGCTGTAGTAGAGAAAACAGTCTATGACTGGGGTGGCTGGGGTTTTTGACAATTTTTTGGCCCGAGGAGCCTCTGGGACTAGCAGGATTCAGGAGGAGAGGAGCCTCTGGGACTAGCAGGATTCAGGAGGAGAGGAGCCTCTGGGACTAGCAGGATTCGGTGGCAGACGTAATTAAGTCCTAGCATGGTGGCAGACCTCATTAAGTCCTAGCTCGGTGGCAGAGAGACAAAATGAATAAGCCACTAATCTTCTTGCAGTCAATCTTTCTGGGAGATTAATGCCTGGCATCCAGTCTGTTCCATTTACAGTTTAAGAGCCAACCTGGAACACACACACCCCATCCGTATCCTCCAGATACATTGTCCAGAAGTCACACACACACCCCATCCGTATCCTCCAGATACATTGTCCAGAAGTCACA
>NW_019949689.1:10900-15415 GCF_002910315.2 Salvelinus sp. IW2-2015 | reverse complement strand
TCAGAACACCCAGACCACACCCTCTTCAGTACAGAACCCAACCAGACCACAACCTCTTCAGTATTTCCCAAAAAGAGAACCAGCTAGACCACACCCTACTTCAGTACAGACCAGCTAGACCACACCCTCTTTCAGTACAGAACCAGCCAGACCACACCTCTTCGTAAGAACCAGCAGACCAACACTGTTCAGTACAGAACCACCCAGACCACACCGTCTTCAGTACAGAACCACCAGAACCAACACCCTATTCAGTACAGAACAGCCAGAACCACACCCTATTCAGTACAGAACAAACCAGAACCAACACCCTCTTCAGTACAGAACAACCAGACCACACCCTATTCAGTACTGAACCAACCAGGCCACACCCTCTTCAGTAACAGACCAACCAAGGCCAACCCTCTTCAGTCACAGAACCAACCAGACCACACCCTCTTCAGTACAAACCAACCAGACCACACCCTCTTCAGTACAGAACCAACCAGGCCCACCCTCTTCAGTAACAGAACCAACCAGGCCACACCCTCTTCAGTACAGAACCAACCAGGCCAACACCCTCTTCAGTACAGAACCAACCAGACCACAACCCTCTTCAGTAGCAGAACCAACCAGGCCACACCCTCTTCAGCACTGAGGAGAACATGACAACAACAAAGCAATATTTGGGTTTAAGTATGTTTTCTCTTGTGTATCTACAGTATAGTATTACAGTGCATTAATAGCAGTCGCTTGAATCTACAGTAGCTTGAATCTACAGTAGCTTGAATCTACAGTAGCTTGAATCTAGCAGTAGCTTGAATCTACAGTAGCTTGAAATTTACAGTAGCTTGAATCTACAGTAGCTTGAAATCTACAGTAGCTTGAATCTACAGTAGCTTGAATCTACAGTAAGCTTGAATATACAGTAGCTTGCATCTACAGTAGCTTGAATTACAGTAGCTTGAATCTACAGTAGCTTGAATCTACAGTAGCTTGAATCTACAGTAGCTTGCATCTACAGTAGCTTGAATCTACAGTAGCTTGAATCTACAGTAAGCTTGCATCTACAGTAGCTTGAATCTACAGTAGCTTGAATCTAGCAGTAGCTTGAATCTACAGTAGCTTGAATCTACAGTAGCTTGCATCTACAGTAGCTTGAATCTACAGTAGCTTGAATCTACAGTAGCTTGAATCTACAGTAGCTTTGAATCTACAGTAGCTTGAATCTACCTACATGTTTTTGCTATAACAGTGCAGACTGTAAAGGAGGTACTAAATGTTTACTGAGGATATGCAAATGTAATGTAGAGCACTTTGAGATATCGCTGATCTAAGAAGGGCAATATAAATATCATTTGATTTAATGATTTTGATAGAAATATTAACATGTGTATTTATGTAGAGGAGATCAATACTATGTACAGTAACACAGCAAGTCTGTGAACGGCCATAGGGTTCCTCTCAAAACATCTGAATAGCCTGACGGTGGCCAGATTACATCTTCTTACAACCTCTTTGGCACTCTCCAAGTCTTTTTAAAGGAGTATTTGTAACATTTCACGTATACTTATCTTAAAGTGAAAACGACTTGTTTTCAATAGTGTGGCTGCTTGGCTAAGGGTCATTTTTAACACTGCGTTATAATTGCCTCCATCCCAGCAGCCATGACAACACCTCATGTGGCTATGAAGAGACAACACAGAGACCCCATTCTATTCATGTCTATGTTTAAACAAAAATAGTGGTGATAATTAAACCAGTTTCAATTCTTGAGAATTAATATTCAGGACAGCATAAGGAAAATACAGCTGGTGGGAAAAACTCCTTTCAACATAAACAACAAACATTTGGCTGGTGGGAAAAACACATTTCACCATTAAGAAAGAAAACATTTGGCAGTAAAAAGAGCGGAGAGAGATATTTGGCTGTGTTAGCCTGTAGTGAAGCAGGGAGAGAGCAGATAGAGAGTTATTTGGTTGTGTTAGCCCTGTAGTGAAGCAGGGAGAGAGCAGATAGAGAGGTATTTTGGTTGTGTTAGCCCTGTAGTGAAGCAGGGAGAGAGTAGATACGAGAGATATGGTTCTGTACTGAAGAGGTTGTGTGACTCAGATGTGTCCCAAATGAACAGTAATCGGAGCGGTTGACTCTGTCCTGTCTGATATCCTGCTGCTCCTGGGATTAAACTCCACATGTGGCCCTGGGAAGAACGCTGTAACGCGACAACGCTGTAATCTGAGATTAGCAGAGTTGACAGAGACTCCTCTGATGTGGTCTGGTTGGCGTCTGTCATGATGAAAAGCAAAGCCTTAGATCCTCTGATGTAATCTGATGACTGATGGTCTCAGGGAATATTGGGTTTGAGAGAGAATGTGACAGAGTGCACTGCCTGGGTGACTGTTGGATATCTTTGTGCTGTAGCGCCATGATAAACATTATGTATGCTCTCTGTTGTATTACTCTTATTGTCCTGTGTGTGTGTGTGTTTGTATGTGAGGCACGTGCAGGGTTCACTGRTAGGCCCCATTAAAGGATCCAGGTGCTTGACATGTTAATACTGTCTGCAGCCTCTCTTCAGACAGATCAGACAGACACCTCTTCTAGCACTTCATTTATATAAGCAAAACACTGTTTATAGTCKGTGTCAGGATCTAAGAGGAAGAACTCAAGACTCCCTGAACTTCTTGTCTGTAGCCCAAATGACACCCTACTCCTAGCAACAGTACGTAGTGTCTTTGCGCACTAGAGGAGTGCACTATAGATGGATTAGGGTGATAGTATCCCCACTCTAAGCAAAGTGGTATCGATGGTTTCTCAACTACAAATTAACAAGCTGATATTTTATCTTCTTTGAAGAAATGTCTTAATATCCCAATGAAAACCTCATTCGTCCTCCTGTTCCGCTGGTAAGAGAGAGATAAACAGAGGAGGATACAAGTCGGGTGAGGAGGGAGACAGACGGATCCATTAATCCTGATCTCTGATTGGTTCTTAATTGGACCAATGGGCCAGAGTTCCCGGCCATGGCTGATAGCATCGCCCAGTAAATGGGCTCTGCTACAATCACAGAAATGGAAGCCAACTGGCTGACTGACTGTTACAATCACAGAAATGGAGGCTATTTGTGGCTCCTCTCTTTGGCTGGAAAAATMGCAMAATTTTTCTTTGAGTTGGTGGTGACCTAACATAATCGTTTGTGATGCTTTTGCTGAAAAGCCTATTTGAAATCGGACACTTTGGTGGGATTAACAACAAGATTACCTTTAAAATGATATAAGACACATGTATGTTTGAGGAATTTTAATTGTGAGATTTCTGTTGTTTGAATTTGGCGCGCTGCACTTTCACTGGCTGATGTCATATCGATCCCGTTACCGGATTGCAGCCAATTTAAAGTGACTATGCATAGATAATAACAGAGAGGAGCAGCAGAGTAGAAGAGCGGTCTGGGGTAGCCCTTCAAATCAAATAAATATATTTATATAGCCCTTCTTACATCAGCTGATATCTCAAAGTGCTGTACAGAAGTCAGCTGTTAGCTGTTCAGGAGTCTCTTGGCTTGGGGGTAGAAGCTGTTAAGAAGCCTTTTGGACCTAGACTTGGCGCTCCAGGAACCGCTGGCCGTGCGGTAGCAGAGAGAACAGTCTATGACTTGGGTGGCTTTAGTTGTTGACCATTTTTAGGGCCTTCCTCTGACACGCCTGGTATAGAGGTCCTGGATAGCAGGAAGCTTGACCCCAGTGATGTCCTGGGTCGTTCGCACTACCCTCTGTAGTGCCTTGCGGTCAGATGCGAGCAGTTGCCATACCAGCCAGTGATGCAACCAGTCTGGATGCTCGCAGGTGAGTCTGGATGTACTGTAGAACCTTTTGAGGATCTGAGGCCCATGCCAAATCTTTTCAGTCTCCTTGATGGGGAATAGACTATGTCGAGCCCTATTCACGACTGTCTTAATAATGTGTTTTGGAACTATGATAGTTTTGTTGGTGATGTGGACACCAAGAAACTTAAAGCTCTCAACCTGCTCCACTGCAGCCCTGTCGAACAGACTCTAGTTCAGCGTGCCCTGGACGTTCCTCGGTGCTTGCCTTTTCTTCCTGTTAGTCCACCAAATTTTCCTTTTAGTCTTGAATCCAGCGTCAGAACGTTGTGAAGGTTTAACTTGGCGCTGGCACCACACGGCCAATCTGGTATTGTGTCATTTGTTATGTCATTTGTATTATGGCATCCCCATTAGCTGCTGGTGTACCAGCAAAAATAAGACAATTATACAATTTTAAAAATATGTGAGGCAATACATTCACAGAATGTTCCGCATAACGACACCTAGTGTTGCCCTCTAGCCCTCCATATGATCTTTCCAGCCCTACACGATGCTTCCCACACAATCATCGCACCCCACAACAAAAGCCTTAAGTCCATCCCCTGTATGTAAAGAATGTGTCGGGTAACATTTGCTCCGTGGCACTAAACGGCCTGTGATGTGGATCTATGAGACTAGCATGACATCAGCACCAGTGAAAGTGATCAGCGCGC
>NW_019949689.1:5132-6358 GCF_002910315.2 Salvelinus sp. IW2-2015 | reverse complement strand
TTGATGTGGAATAGAGTTCCATGTAGTCATGGCTCTATGTAGTACTGTGTGCCTCCCATAGTCTGTTCTGGACTTGGGGACTGTGAAGAGACCTCATGTGGCATGTTTTGTGGGGTACGCATGGGTGTCCGAGCTGTGTGCCAGTAGTTTAGACAGACAGCTCGGTGCATTCAACATGTCAATACACCAATAACTGTGAATTGATGGCCCCCCATTTATCTTCAGAGTTTGTACTGTTAGGTGACCTAAACAGGGATATGCTTAACACCCCAGCAGTCCTACAATCTAAGCTTGATGCCTTCAATCTCACACAAATTATCAAGGAACCCACCAGGTACAACCCTAAATCCGTAAACATGGGCACCCTAATAGACATTATCCTGACCAACCTGCCCTCCAAATACACCTCTGCTGTTTTCAATCAGGATCTCAGCGATCACTGCCTCATTGCCTTCATCCGCTATGGGTCCGCGGTCAAACGACCACCCCTCATCACTGTCAAARGCTCCCTAAAACACTTCTCCGAGRAGGCCTTTCTAATCGACCTGGCCGGGGTATCCTGGAAGGATATTGACCTCATCCCGTTAGTTGAGGATGCCTGGTTGTTCTTTAAAAGTAATTTCCTCACCATCTTAAATAAGCATGCCCCATTCAAAAAATGTAGAACTAAGAACAGATATAMCCCTTYGTTRACTCCAGACCTGACTGCCCTTGACTAGCACAAAAACATCCMGTGGCGGACTGCAATAGCATCGAATAGRCCCCGCGATATGCAACTGTTCAGGGAAGTCAGGAACCAATACACGCAGTCAGTCAGGAAAGCAAAGGCTAGCTRTTTCAAACAGAAATTTGCATCCTGTAGCTCTAACTCCAAAAGGTTTTGGGACACTGTAAAGTCCATGGAGAATAAGAGTACCTCCTCCCAGCTGCCCACTGCTCTGAAGCTTTGAAGCTTGGTAACACGGTCACCACCGATAAATCCACGATAATCGAAAATTTCAATAAGCATTTCTCTACGGCTGGCCAAGCTTTCCACCTGGKTACCCCAACCCCTGGCCAACAGCTCCGCACCCCTCGTAACTACAAGCCTCCCCAGCTTCTCCTTCACCCAAATCCAGATCGCAGATGTTCTGAAAGAGCTGCAAAACTGTGACCCGTACAAATCAGCTGGGCTAGACAATCTGGACCGTCTCTTTCTAAAATGATCCGCCGCCGTTGTTGCAACC
>NW_019949689.1:0-4368 GCF_002910315.2 Salvelinus sp. IW2-2015 | reverse complement strand
CAACCGCTCTCTTACATGACATCTCCCAAGGAAGCTTTTTACAGGAGCCCAACATCAACCGCTCCTTACATGACATCTCCCAAGGAAGCTTTTTACAGGAGGCCCAACATCAACCGCTCCTTACATGACATCTCCCAAGGAAGCTTTTTACAGGAGGCCCAACATCAACCGCTCCTTACATGACATCCCAAGGAAGCTTTTTACAGGAGGCCCAACATCAACCGCTCCTTACATGACATCTCCCAAGGAAGCTTTTTACAGGAGGCCCAACATCAACCGTCCTACATGACATCTCCCAAGGAAGCTTTTTACAGGAGGCCCAACATCAACCGCTCCTTACATGACATCTCCCAAGGAAGCTTTTTAAAGGGGCCCAACATCAACCGCTCCTTACATGACATCTCCCAAGGAAGCTTTTTACAGGAGGCCCAACATCAACCGCTCCTTACATGACATCTCCCAAGGAAGCTTTTTAAAGGAGGCCCAACATCAACCGCTCCTTACATGACATCTCCCAAGGAAGCTTTTTACAGGAGGCCCAACATCAACCGCTCCTTACATGACATCTCCCAAGGAAGCAAGATCAACGTTTGGACGATCAATCTGTTGCTTTTATAACTGGTGGGAGGGTTTACAATAGTAAATAACCATTTCAAGTGTAAAACAACACTAAAGATTTGAGAATATTATTCTACTTTTTTTATATATATATATATATATAAGTTACATTTAGTTCAAATTACATGAATTGGTTGTCCCAGTTGAATATGTTACTCAACAAAGAGAGATCATTTAAACACATGCGAGAATAATACCACTATGAGTGATGGTCAAGAGTTTATTTAACCATTACAATGAGGAATGGAAGCTATAATACTGAGACAGTCCGTATCAGACCTGGAGCCAAAGAGCAGCAGAAACCCTTTGCAACTACTTCCATGTCTGACAGCAGAACAAAACGAAGCAGTTTGAACACACGGGAGATGTGCAGTGAAATGGGGACATTAGTCTGGTCAGGTTTGGGCTCAATTCCATTTCATTTTCAGTCAGTTCCAGAAGTACACGGAATTTTCAATTCTCTTCAACGCTTTCAACGAGGACACATAGTTATTAGAATAGGACTTTGTTTTGCTTTCTGAATTGACAGAAGTTGAAATGGATGACCCCAACACTGATTCAAGGTTCTCAGCTGTTTATGTAAACGCAACATTAATGGAGACTGGTAGAGGATTTTAAATCACAGGAAATGTATTCTCTAGTTCTATGTTTTTGCAAGGTAGTAGTACTAAGGTGATTCAAATGCCTTCCAATTCCCACTCTAGTTACCATAATGCTGCAATCATTAGGACCTCATCCAGTCTGCAGAAGAAGAGAGTGTAACTCTGCTAATTTGACTACAAAGTCATATGAAACAGACCAGGAGTTCTGCCTTTCTACTTCCTGTTTCTATAATGATCTGACCAGTTCTACCTTAGGGATGTATCCCAAATGCCACCCTATTCCCTTATATGTGCACTATTGGCTCTGGTCTAAAGTAGTGCACTATATAGGGAATAGGGTTCTATAGGGTTCTGGTCTAAAGTAGTGCACTATATAGGGAATAGGGTTCCATAGGGTTCTGGTCTAAAGTAGTACACTATATAGGGAATAGGGTTCCATAGGGTTCTGGTCTAAAGTAGTTCACTATATAGGGCTCTGGTCTAAAGTAGTGCACTATATAGGGAATAGGGTTCTATAGGGTTCTGGTCTAAAGTAGCGCACTATATAGGGAATAGGGTTCTATAGGGCTCTGGTCTAAAGTAGTGCACTATATAGGGCATAGAGTGCCATTTGAGATGCATTTTGGCCGTCAATCTCTTCTGAATGGAAATTAAATCCCTTATATTTCATTTAATTTCAAAACCCAGTTCTGGTTCAAACAACTTTGTGGAAGATCCTTCTGAGACTCCGCACCGTCATGGTGATTGACACGTGGTATATATTTCATCTTTACAGAACTAGAAAGCGAGTGACAGGGTGAAATTAAAACTGCATCCCCAGTCAGCTCTATCCAATCCACATCTCCCTGTTTGCCTGGCTCTGTCAGAGTCCAAAAGGGAACCCTATGTAGTGCACTACTTTAGACCAGAGCCCGATAGAACCCTATTCCCTAKATAGTGCACTACTTTAGACCAGAGCCCTATRGAACMCTATTCCCTATATAGTGCACTACTTTAGACCAGAGCCCTATAGARCCCTAYTCCYTATATAGTGCACTACTTTAGACCAGAGCCCATAAGGCTCTATATAAGAAATAGGATGTCATTTAGGACACACCCTGTCTGCTTCTCTCTCTCTTTGTCAGTCTAGAAGTGGTATTTAGCTCATCAAAGCAGGAACAATACTCTAGATATGTGGCAGCTGAGAATATTTTACTTAATGGTGGCCTCTGGCTCTCAGCATCCCCACCCAGCCTCAGAGTCCTCCCTCTTATCCACACATTTAGGACCTCATATTTATTTATTCATTTCTTATTTCTCCTATAAGCTGAATAGGCGTGTTGGCTGGTTAATTAAAATGTATAATTCATTGCTGTATTGAATGGTTTCCTGCTTCTCTTTGTGAAGTCCAGTGGAAATTTGCATTTAAATTGGAAATCCCATTGAATTGTGCAGGGATATGTTTTGGTATGATGCATCACAGAATAGAAGGATGAGAGGAGGAGAGGAAGGGAGGAATATTTCACTGACAGCACAGTTTTATCCCCCTCCCGCCCATCTGGAAGACACAGGTTTATGCTGCCTGTCTTCCTGTCTTCAACTGATAGAAATAACACTCTGTGAGAGGGGATGGATGTGTCTGACTGTTCCAGTATGGAAGGTAGGTAGCTACAGTTTGGGATGGGTTAGGGGTTAGGGGTTANTGACATTAAAACCATGGAGGGAAACATGTGACATTAAAACCATGGAGGGAAACAGTAACATTAAAACCATGGAGGGAAACATGTGGCATTAAAACCATGGAGGGAAACAGTAAAATTAAAACCATGGAGGGAAACATGTGACATTAAAACCATGGAGGGAAACATGTGGCATTAAAACCATGGAGGGAAACAGTAACATTAAAACCATGGAGGGAAACATGTGGCAATAAAACCATGGAGGGAAACGTGACATTTTTTATAAATGTTTTGTTTATTTAACCAGGCAAGTCAGTTAAGAACAAATTCTTATTTTCAAGATACGAGGGTAGGGGATTGACTGCCTTGTTCAGGGGCAGAACAACACATTTGAATCTTGTCAGCTCGGGGATTCGATCTTGCAACCGTTCGGTTGCTAGTCCAACGCTCTAACCACTAGGCTACGCTGCCGCCCCGTGGGGGGAAACCATGGGGGGGGGAAACCACGTGACATTAAAACTAAAAAGAGGTTTTGTGGACTAAGTCAATAGTTAGAGTCCCTCAGCCCAGAATCAGGGCTTATGGGACGTCAGAAGATAACAACATGAGTCACATGGGAAGAATGAAACTAATGCAAAAACCAATCCAAATGTGTCTCGCTTAGAGACTTGAAAAGAAAGAGACTGACAGGTGAAACCTACTTTGTTTGTGTGTTAAATGTTTCCCAGCAAATCTGTCAGTCCCACTTATCCCATCGAGGTCCAGTGGATTTTATCACACTAACACAGCAGACAAAGTTACGACAAGTTCAATAATCAGCTAAGTTAGTGAATTCCCTTTCCGCTCTCCTCTTCCCCCTGACAGTCTGTAGTATTGAGTCAATCCCCTACCCCCTTCTCTTATTTCCCCTGTCAGTCTGTAGTATTGAGTCAACTACAGATGTCAGGGGGAAGAGGAGGAAGAGGGATTGACTCAATACTACAGACGTGTCAGGAGTGGGAGAGACGAGGGTAGGGATTGATCAATACTACAGATTTAGGTGAAGAGAGGAGGGTGGGGGATTTGACTCATACTACAGACTGTCAGGTGAAGGAGGGTAGGGGATTGATCAATACTACAGACTTCGGGTGAGAGACGGGGTAGGGGATTGACTCAATATACAGACTGTCAGGGTGAAGAGGAGGGTAAGGGATTGACTCAACACTACAGACTGTCAGGTATGAAGAGGAAGGGTAGGGGATTGATCAATACTACAGACTGTCAGGTGAGAGGAGACGAGGGTAGGGATTGACTCAATACTACAGACTGTCAGGGGAAGAGGAGAGAGGTAGGGATGACTCAATACTACAGACTGTCAGGGTGAAGAGGAGAGGAGGATAGGGGATTGACTCAATACTACAGACTGTCAGGGTGAGGAGAGAAGGGTAGGGATTGAGTCAATAATCTACAGACTGTCAGGGTGAAGAGGAGAGGAGGGTAGGGGATTGTTT
>NW_019949688.1:0-10299 GCF_002910315.2 Salvelinus sp. IW2-2015 | reverse complement strand
GAGTGTCGTTTGAGTGCGTTCTTGCTGTGTATACATTGATGTGTGTGTGTGTGTTTTGTGACTGTGGTGTGTGCCTCGGCAAATCGATGGTGTATCAATACACCCAGTCGACTACAAAAATACCGGTATGTGATGTTTGTGTCCCTTCTAATACTTCCCAGGGATTTCACCATCTGAGGCCAATGGTGACTTTAAAACAGTTAGAGTTTGTTGTATATGGGCTGTGTGTGTGTGTGTGTTGTGTGTGTGTAGTGCGGTGTGTGTGTATGGGTGTTCACACACTTTGCGGAGAAGGGTAGTGTGTGTGTTAGTAGAGATTAGTTAAGGTGTGTGTTCCAGAGTATTTGCATAGGTAATGGTTGATTTGGCGGGCTATCAGTCATTCTACATGGCTAGAGGACAGGGTCCTATATCTACGGTGCACCTGCACACACGCACACACACACACATGCACACACAAACACACACACACACACGCACACATACAAACACACCAGGGTTCATTTTGACACCATTTTTCTGATTGAATCTAGTCTTAGTCATTAAGTCTTAGTCATGTTGACTAAAATATCATTAAGTCTTTGTCACGTTTTTTGTCATTTGAATTAATTCTTTAGTGTAGTTATTGTCACTAAGTGACTAAAACAAGTGGACCGTTTTAGTTAACTAAATGCCCATACGTTTTAGTCACATCACATGTATATTGCCTCAAACATACATTGCCTTGTCCTACCAACAGATTTTTCTGCAAAACATCCTATAGTATGATTTTTCTTCCCAACAGCCCAATTGGCAGACCAACACAGCAGATGAATATCCCCCTGGCGCCTCTACATTTTAAAAATCACACCCCCTGCTATGATTTCAGACTAACATATCCCCCTGGCGCCTCTACAGTTTTCAGTTGGTGGCACCAGCCCACGATTTGGTCCCACCAATTTTATTCTGTGGCGTCACCGCAAATATAAAACATTAGTAATCACTGTATAAAGTCACTCACAGTGCTTTAGACTCCTGAGATGGTAGGCTATTCAATACATAAACATTCCCTTAATTAACCTGTGTGTCTGATCTCGTTCACATTCCCTTAATTAACCCACAACAATGTGTCTGATCTCGTTCACATTCCCTTAATTAACCCACAACAATGTGTCTGATCTCGTTCACATTCCCTTAATGAATAACAATGTGTTCTCCAATAGAACCGTACAGACATGCAGTGTCAGCACCGCTGGCAGAAGGTTCTCAACCCTGAACTCATCAAAGGACCCTGGACCAAGGAGGAGGGACCGGAAACAGGGTAGAACAAGCCTTATAGAACCTTAAAGACCCGTACACAGAATTTGTCCATAGGAACTGTTTATAAACGAGACTTATTATCTGACTACCATGGAGTGGAGTTTAGTCAGCTAAGGCTTATTATCTGACTACCATGGAGTGGAGTTTAGTCAGCTAAGGACTTATTATCTGACTACCATGGGAGTTGGAGTTTAGTCACTAAGGACTTATTATCTGACTACCGGAGTAATGTGGTAGAGTTAGTCAGCTAAGGACTATTATTATTGACTACCATGGAGTGGAGTTTAGTCAGCTAAGGACTTATTATCTGACTACCATGGAGTGGAGTTAGTCAACTAAAGGATTTTATTATCTGACTACCATGGAGTGGAGTTTAGTCAGCTAAGGACTATTATCTGGACTACATGGAAGTGGAGTTTTAGTCAACTAAGGACTATTATTGCTACCATGGAGTGGAGTTTAGTCACTAAGGACTTATTATCTGACTACCATGGAGTGGAGTTTAGTCACTAAGGACTATTATCTGACTACATGGAGTGGAGTTAGTTCAAGCTAAGGACTTATATCTGACTACCATGGAGTTTAGTATATGAGTTAGTGGAGTTTAGTTCAGCTAAGGACTTATTATCTGACTACATGGAGTGGAGTTTAGTCAGCTAAGGACTTATTATCTGACTACCATGGAGTGGAGTTAGTTCAGCCTATAGGACTTATTATCTGACTACCATGGAAGTGGAGAGTCAGTAAGAAAGAATTCTGAACAGGTTGGAGTTATGTAGACTAGAAAGAGAAGGACTTATTATCTACTAACGGGGTGGATATGGCACATGGAGGGAGTTTAGTCAACTAAGGAACTATTATCTGACTCCATGGAGTGGAGTTATTCAGTAAGGACCTTAATTATCTGACTACATGGATGGAGTTTAGTCTAAGGACATTAATACTCTGACTACCATTGGTGTGGAGTTTTAGTCAGCTAGAAGGACTTATTATCAACACCTGGAGTGAGTGAGTCCAGCTAAGGACTTATTATCTGACTACCATGGAGTGGAGTTTAGTCAGCTAAGGACTTATTATCTAGACTACCATGGGTGGAGTTAGTCTCAGCTAAGGACTTATTTCTGACTACCATGGAGTGGAGTTTAGTCAAGCTAATGCTGACTTAATTATCTATACTACCATGGAGTGGAGTTTAGTCACAAAGGACTTTTATCTGACTACCATGATGGAGTGGTGTGTGGGGAGTTTAGTCAACTAAGGACTTATTATCTGACTACAGAGTGGGAGTTTAGTCAACTAAGAGGACTTATTATTATCTGACTACCAAGTGGAGTAGTGAGTTTTAGTCAGCTAAGGACTTATTAATCTGACTTACTCATTGAGTTAGAGTTTTAGTTAGCTCTCCTCCGTTGTTGTCTTTGATATGAGAGAGGAGAGATCATTCCAACAGAGGCGGTGACCACTCACATGTCTCTCAGGTATCGACTGTAGTTTCCATTGAATCTCAAGGCAAGTAAATCTAGTGATGCTCCTGGCTTACCTTGCCAGGCTCCTGAACCTCACCCAGAATAACCTAGGCAAGCCTAACAACTTTATTAAACATGGACCCGAGCTCAATTCAGACAAGCTCTGCTAGACCTTAGGCCCACTGTGCCAACTAGCTGGCTCGTACTGAACACACAGTACAGCCGGTAGGCAGTGGTGAGATTCATTGGTTAGTGGTTGTTAAAGTACAAGATATGGTAAAAAGGAAAAGATTATAAAGGATAGGTTTAAAAAAGAAAAAAACAGGAGGCAGTGATTATTAAAGGAAATGGAATCACGGAAGGAGGTTTTGGTTGTTGCCATTTGATTAAAGTGGCCTGGGACTGGATCATTTTACGTCTGCATTCGCTGCACCATGATCAGTCAGTTCAGCGGTTTATGTCAGCTTTAATAGGAAACGGGAATGTTCATTGATTGACTTGATTCCATTTGAATAGCTGGGCGCCCTATTGTTATGTCTCCTAATGGCATGGTGAAATCAGCCTAGGCGTGCAGTTTACGAGTTTACAACTGAGCAGTCACAGCACTGCCTGGACATTTGACAAAAGCGTGTGCACAGATTGCAATCGCGGACTCAACTTTGGTACCACCAAATACGGTGTGCCATATCGTTCTCAGGGCTTTTTCAACAGGTGCATTCGACGTTCATCTTTGGGGGGTCAATGATGGACGTTATACACCACAGACTATGTATTATTAGGCAGAGTAGCAGATATTCACAATAGGAAATACTATTTAAAGCACCTGCAATTATCATTGGCCCTAGAGAAGGGGGGCACATTGATTCGTAAACCACCACCTCTTATATCGCGTGCAACGTTCTATTGGCATTTTCCGTTGCACGACCTTTTATTCCGCCATGGTAAAACATAACCCTAAACTCCACGAGACATGCAACCAACAATGTCAGTTAGGTTAGTGCAGTGCCACTCCTTAAGTCAAAAGTCTAAATATTTCAATAGCACTCTTAGTCTTAGGCTCAAGGAAGAGGGGCAAACATCATCAGTCTAGCTATGGCAGCCGAAATGTTTACAAAGTGTTTCAATAAACAACACAAGATTTGCTAGCAAGCTATGTCCAGAGCAAAGTTGGCCTATGATCCTCGATACTGGCAAAACAAGGGTCATATCAGGGCAAGTTCCAACTAGATTAATCCAGCCATCCCATTCTCTGTCCAGCTCGATTACTTGGTTATCTTGTTACGCAAAAATGTTATCAAAACCCAAGGAGACTACCAACTAGCAATTATGATCTGAAGGATAGGGCTTCTATTCAAGGATTTTCCTGGACATGAGAATTTTAAAAAACTAAGCCTGTGTTGGCTATAAAAGCACCTTTATGAATAATACTCGAACATAGCTAACTACATAGACAATAGCAGCCCCTTTAATGTCAGTGAGCTTTGCCTCTTTACACAACTGCCATGAGAATTAGCTGGGGCTTGTGCAGGGCTCTCAGGAGCAGGAGGCCTGCCTTGGAGGCCTGAGCGATGCAGGCGCGAGGCCAGTGTTCGGATTTAGGCTCTACCTCTCTCTCCAGGAGAAATTGACTTCGGGGAGAAGGATAAGCATACTGGGCTGGAACACAGCGTCTGATGATTACGGCCACCCATGGGAGGATAGAGATGCAGGCCAATGTCACCAGACAAACACAGACCGGTAACAGGTTCTTAAGTACAAAGAACAACAGGCACTATTACTTAATTTGGCCAAGGCAGTGAGCAAACCTTGCCTGGGTGCATAGTGCGTATGCTGAGCCACTTAGCAACATTGGTCATAGTTGCTTTTTCCATAGGAGTTGGCAAGAGAGCCAGACATGGTAAAGACTTGACGCACTCCCCTGGCTACCCCACCGGCTAGTGGGACAATAACCGAGACCCAAGTTCAAAATCAGATTAGAGAATACAACAACCATAGCAGGCTAAGTAAAACACTTCCCATTGTGCATTTTAGATTAGTGAATTTTTTTAGTCCCGAGATATATCCGGAGCCATTAGTCAGAGGGCGCAAAACATGTTGAAACTGCTTTATGAAGTTAATGTCCCGATTCAAAAGAAGGCTTCTTTCGGAAACACGAGTTCTACGATTCAACATAATTTTTGGTTTTAGGGTATTTAGAGGAACCCTTCACCCATCTAAGCTCACCTTCATAGAGCAAGGTGTATCTGTTTGCAGGCAGCTCGGACTCTTTCCAGGCGCAGGGCCGCACATACTAATGGCTTTGGACACACAGGGGACACCAGGCCAGTCAAAGCAAGAGGGTTATTTTGATTGGCATGGGAATATATTACATATTGTGGGTTGGAAGCTTCGAGTTCGTAGTGGTGGAAGAGGGGGCTGAAGCAAAGGCTTCCATTCATTAGGCATGAGAGAATGGATTGCAACTAGGAGGAAAGGAATAAGGAAACACCCCTGTGTGTTTAGCTGTTCCCTTCTGGCCTGCGCTGCGGACAGTCCCCACAGCTTTCTGCCATAAAAGTCAGAGGAGAGCGCGAGGCATATGCATGTAGGTGGTTTAATTGCCTTGCTTTTCTCAGTATGGCCTTTAGACAGCGGAGGTCAGCGAGAGGCTAACAACTGATATTGGGATTTAAGAGTCAGAGTTAGTTCTATCTACTAAAAATACTGTGAACTATAGGAAGGTGGGGGTCGGTGATTATGGCCTTACAGGAAAACACTTACTCTCCTCTCCAGTGATTTGAGGATGATTGAATGCTCGCTCGTATTGATATTCAGTGAATGAGGCACCCTTTTCCGGCTGTTAAGGTGTGATATTATCCGCAATCATTTTTTTTTTCACAGTCGCTTGTCAAACTCTACGCCATGAATTAATACCCTAATGAAGAGCCCGTATTGGTGCAATGATGTTGACTTGTATGAATAGGCGCACTTTGTGAGATATGCATTTCTATGAGCTGGCAAAATAAGCACGGGATCCTTGGTCTGTTGAATTGATACGTGGTACCCTCATAGATTACCTGCTTGCCCAGCTATTTGGTGAGAGAAGAACCTTTTTCTTGTGTCAAAATTATTATGGTGCATCATTCTATTGAGGGTTCATGACCAGTCAGCATAAATTGCTGTTTAGTCTGAGGACAACTGCAGGAAATTCAGGCTAGTACTTCCAATAATACTGCTCCACCTGGATTCTTGATCAATCGAACAATTTAAAAGGGGCATCAGGAAAGCTGACAGTGTTACATGTGATCTCCCTCAAAACCCAATTCATTCAGAGGCTAGTTACAGTGTAAACCACAATGGGGCCTAGTATCTAATCCTTCTCATTATGAAACTGCTTGTCTAAAGCAATATCACTGGTCAGTCCCAATACACAGAAACTGCTAATGATTGTGGATCAAAGACATGCCAGGCTTTCCTATGACGCTCTTAAATGAATTAAGATGACAAGGGTATGTTTCCAATTATACCACACTTGCATGCACACCTTAGAATGACAGCAGGTGTCTTGGGCAATGGCGTGGTTTATTTTGTGTGGTATGGACATGCATAGGAACATTTAGCCAGACACAGCAACAGGCCACCTTGACAACTACATTGCCTCTGTTCTCCTTGGGGGGTCAAACCTCAACAGTCAATGTTTAACTTTTGGCATCATGTGATTACAGTAGAGCCTGTGGAGGTATTTCTCTGAGGGTAGCACGTGGCAGTCTTGATACGAGGTCAGTGATGAGTCGTGAGGAGAGGACAGGAAATCGTCATGGTTGGCAGACCAAGCAGTGTTAACTGATCAGCTGGATTTCAGGTTAGAACAGGCCTTGATGATACTGTAGGCTTACACATGTGAGAGGATTTATATAAAAACTAATATAAACTTTTCGTTGTATACTCTACAAAGATGTCCTCTTAGTAAATGCCCATTATACAACAAAGGAGGCACATCAAGCAGACAGCTCCGCACTTCTCATTCTTCACTGTCGTGCCCTTTTAGTTCTTCAAATGGGAAAATAGATTAATGACAAAGTATATCTCTCAGTGACGTTTCGTAGTCACATGCTAGAGTTGCACTTAGTGCGTTTACGACTTCACCTTGAGACATGACTTTTTTTCGTTGCCTATTCTATGAACACTTGATTGACTGACTATATCTTCATGGAAAACAACTTAGATTATATTATACAGTGGTTTTTGTACTGGTTGGCTTTCTGTTCTTACTATTTTAGTCTGACACAACTTACCTCAGGTCAAACAGGAAATGACCAGCATTGCTTTTTCAACAGTGTTGACGCGTGGTATTGAAAATAGTGGCAATTGTAATTGTATATTAACATGAATTATGAACATTAACTGTGGTTGATTAATTTGATTCAGTCATGCTTCTGCTAGCATTAGATGCCCTTAGACTACGTAGGTAGTAACACTATATGACTTATCATCGCTGTTTGGATGCTTACTTGTTCAGCTGCTAGCTTAATTAAAGAAACGTTAGGTAACTTCACCCACTAGGTTAGACTAACTCCTCTATACAAGATGATCGATGGCTACCAGAGTTAGGACTCCTTACAATTTCTACAAGTGCTAGTTATTCGTTATAACCTCGTATAGTAGCTTGACGCCGTTATTGAATAAACGAAAATCACGTAGTTAACAAGTTGATTAGTTTAATTTAAATATGGTACGTTCATTTAACAAACCACAAACTTAGCTACATGCGAGTCATATGGAGTTATGTTAGTTACATACTCTAGCCAACTTTAGCGTCTAAACAAGCCAAGTTCCAATTGTCAGGCTAGTAACAGTAAAACTTACCACAAAGGCATATCCGTGTTAATTTCACGTTTACTTCGGGTCCTTCAACATGGCATCGTATTTTCTCAAACGAGCCCTTCCAAACTATTCTCAGCGACATACTGTTTGACTCAGTTGAGTGGAGGTGGTGACGCGCCTGGTGTAGTTTTTTATAATTAGATACAAGATCTTAAATATAGAGTACTACGCTATTAGAGCTAATGTAAGCCTTAGCCTATGTTACTTCCCTACCTCTCAGTGTCGGGCAACGTCTAGTCTTCAGGTGTTATGTTTATGTCTAAGCTCTAAGCCTCATATTAATCCGTTATGAAACCTGCAGTATTGAGAATTCAACTTAGGATTAATAAGTGTTTTCCTTTCTCGTTTATTTTCTTAACCAGACTGGAATGAACGTAGTGGAGGTTTTTCATGTGTTATATTATCAAAAAGGCTACCATAATTCTAAAGGGAAGAAAATGTCTTCCCCAGCTCTAGATAACACTGTGAAGAACAACTTCAACAAATTCAAAATAATAAGATGAACTGCATCGACGACAGATTAGGTCGCGCGACACAGGGATTGCAGCAGCGGAGTTGTGCAGGACTTTTAAAAAGGCATAACAGCATTATCCAATCTCAAAAGTCAGAGCTGATGATAAAAATTTTAAAACCGTTTTTTAAAAAGTCTGGCCGATAGATATGACATTTATTAACTAGCGGCTACTAATTTATTCACATGGCTGTGTCCAATCAGTGCCAGCCAGACCTTGCACAAAAAAAGTCAATGAGTCTGACAGCTGCCAAAGTTAGAAGATGCTTCGAAACAAATTAACGAGAAGTAAGCTTTGCTTCCAGGATTTCCTCTACTAACTTCAGAGATTTAAACACGGTCTGTTTAAACATTTCACTTTACTTTTATCCTTCTCGTAGTTAAAGAGCACTACGCCGTGCTTACATCTGGGCCAATGATGGTGGTAGCGCGACAGACGGAAAATGCTCAGTGTTGGATGTCTTTTACATACAGATACTCGGCTTTATGGGATGCTAAGTTATTTTTTTCGAAAATTGACTTATTATGCCTTAACTTTCGATTTTCTTTCCCACTGCCTGCTGACAAATGTCCGCCTTCCTGTTCAAAACACCGGAGAAGCACAACTTCTGTGAAATGTTCAAGCACTGCGCATGAGCCACACTTGGAAGCCGCAGTTAGGGAGTTTTCACAGGCTGGGTTTGTTGCGAGTCACGCGATCATTATGGTGACCAAAAGGTCGCGTTCCACTGAGCTCTTTCTGGGGTATTGGTTCATCATAACACCGAATAACTTCGGATAGCACTCAAGCTACGGCCCTTATGGGACGGTTAGTCATAAGCTGAGCTTTACGATAGGCTATTTAGTGCTTCGTACAATCAACAGGCCAAGTCCAGGTAGGGATCTGGAACGCTATATGTGAGCTTCCTACGCCCATTTACCAGAAAATACATCCCAACTGCTTTCCCGCCCTGTCCACTTTTCACTTCCTCGTATTGAGTTGCAACCAATAATTAGGGGCGTAGTAATATCATCGCCTCGGCCCATCACGTTATGTCTTTACGTTGTTACCGCTTCCACATTTAACCAAAGATCTTCTAATAAACTCTACAAGAAACGCACTGTTACCGTTACAAATTAACCAATGTCTTTACTAGTTCGTCGCTACCAAGAAGAGTTCTATAGGTCCACGTACGTCTTTCAAAAGCGATGAGTCATAGGGGCTCGCGATACATTGCAAGGAAGTCCGTGGTTGCACCTACCATCCAGTCTCGGCGACATGAAGTGGATGTTTAGTCAGCTAAGGACTTATTATCTGACTACCATGGAGTGGAGTTTAGTCAGCTAAGGACTTATTATCTGACTACTATGGAGTAGAGTTTAGTAAACTAAGGACTTATTATCTGACTACTATGGAGTGGAGTTTAGTCAACTAAGGACTTATTATCTGACTACTATGGAGTGGAGTTTAGTCAAATAAGAACTTATTATCTGACTACTAGTCAGTTGTTGTTGGTGACACGTTGATCTCTTGATAATTTGCTGATGTTTAAGTCTGTCAAAAGTGTGTGAGTTTTGAGCATGTGTCCGTTGGGCCTATGGACATTTTTAGGGGAATCAGCACAATTTAGATTGAGCAATAAAAAGCCCCACTTGTGGTCTTAAATCAAACCCGTTTTTGACAGTATGGAATTGTGGCGCACAATATCACTGAGGAGTTTAGAACGAGGGACTCCCTCAAACTTTTATTCCATAGGATTGGATCAGCACTATGCAAGTGCATTTTTCCTGGCTGTCCATTGGTCGCAAGTGCATTTTTCCCTGGCTGTCCATTGGTCGCAAGTGCATTTTTCTCTGGCTGTCCATTGGTCACAAGCGCATTTTTCTCTGGCTGTCCATTGGTCACAAGTGCATTTTTCTCTGGCTGTCCACTGATCGCAAAAAACATTCATTATAGGCAGCTTAAACTTCTTGAATTCAACAATTCTGGATTAAAATACACATCTATATTTGTGAACATCCACAACAACAACAACCTGTAAAACGCAAATATCTTTCTGAGAGAGCAGCATTGGGATTCACAAGTGAAATCCGYATCGCCGTAGACGACACCACTGTCTTTTACCGCCAAGCGTTTAGTCAAGTTGGGTCATCTGTCGCACCATTGAAAGACATATTCTA
>NW_019949687.1:0-10305 GCF_002910315.2 Salvelinus sp. IW2-2015 | reverse complement strand
AGACTGATGTAATTCCAGATTGATTAGATCCTGGCCGGTGACGTTGGGGGTACTGGAGGACCAGTGGTTGGGCTGTTGGGGTACTGGAGGACCAGGGTTGGGCTGTTGGGGGTACTGGAGGACCAGTGGTGGGCTGTTGGGTATGGCAAGGAGGTAATGTGCAGCGAGACCAGTAGGATTTAGGGAACTTTAGTGGGTGCTATTTTTGGACCACAATGTTGTCATTAATTAACAGATGAAGTAAGCCGGATGGGTTGTTTGTCTGAGATGCATTACCCAATTACTGGTTGTATTATTCTCTATTGGCTAATACTTTTCTTAATCTCCAATCTCATTCATCGTTACCTTCTTTGTTTTTTATAGAGGACACTAACCGGCAGCTGTGAGATTAGGTCAAAAATACTGATACGCGCACCAGGAAATTGGCGCTACCGCTGTTGGTCAAACAGAGGAATCGTTTTCTCGTCGTACTGGTTGAGACCAGGTGGGAAACACTGTACAGTGTGTTCCATATGGGCGGGATTTTAGAAACACTTTAAAAGCAAGGGCTTGGTTTTGTATGGCTGTACGGTCACTGGACGTATTACCATGAGAATCCGGGTCTGTTAGCGAGGATTTACTCTAGGACTAGAGCCAGTGGAGCGTTTGGGATTCTATCGCGAAGTATATTCACCTGTATTTACCCCCCCCCCCCCCAAACATGTAATACTAATTAGCTGCTTGAGATGTTGACGTCTAACAGTGTTCAAGTCATAGTTATGCGCGTAACGAGAATCCAGCCTGAGGTGATACTCAGGTTTGAGCAACAACTGGTTAGCTGGGGTACCTGCGGACGATCGTAGCCACGGTAGTGGTGAAAACATCTTATGTGTTTAACGATCTAATGTTACCTATGGAAAATACATTGAGATAATAAGACAAGTAGTCATCTGGAAGAGACAAACTAAGAGAAAATCGGAATACACTATTGAGCGAGAGTCTGGGAAACCAGCGACCTGGTACTGGAGGGACCAGTAGTGCATAGCTGGCTGGAAACTATTACACAAAGTGCTTTTTTACGGGAGCCCCTTGGTGTTCATGGATTACTGTGTAGGACTCTAGTTAAGTTGCGTTCAAGCTACTATAGTGTTCACGGGTTATGACCCACAAGCATTATATGGTTTTATGAAACAACAAGGAAGCTGAAGGTACACCATATGCTTGAGACAAATTTGTACACTAGAGAGGAAACAGGATCGTGGAATAAACCATTAACTAGTTGTTGAGTGGCTGGTACTGAGGACAGGGTTGGGAACACTGCCCTAGACATATACAGATCACTTAGTTTGATCATAGCTTAACAAAACTGAAATCGGCAAATATTATACCGAGACATGGTTACGCTAACGGTTACGTAGTGCATTAGCCTAAGCTAACCATCCTTTCCTCGCTAGGCATAAATATCTATATACAGTATAGAACATATTGACCACACCCAGCAGTATCTATACAAATAATAAGAGCAGTTGCAGAATGAAACTCAACATCGCTAACTAGTTAAAGTTGTAATGAAGTTTTAGCTAGAAACCCGTAGTTTAGATAAATACTAAAACGATTAGCTAGCCTGCCTCGCTTTAGCAAAAGATGGCTACCTACATAACCAGCGATAAACTATTATCTAAGTCTTTGCTGAGTATTAACCAGAGAAGTCCTCCTATTCCAGTACCTCTGGTTATATTCACCACCACCGGGTCGTTACACCAAGCTAGCGTACTGGTGCAGACTTGTGGGATCGACAACACTCTAAACACCTATTCTCGTACCGTTAACGTACTAAACGGGCCTTTCAAGCGATAGTATGGTATTAATTCAAAACTAAGTAACTCTGTTGGCTGAGTGGGAGCATACATAGTGGTCAATCTCGTAGTTAGCCTAGGGATCGGCATATTCAATGGCCATTTTCGGGGATTATGAAGACTAAATAACATAAGACCCCCATTACATATAATATCAAATGGGAAGCTATAAATAATTGACATGTGGAGGATGTCAAGTATTTTGCATACGACATGGGAGCCTGGCAATAAAGAGTACACATTATTTTCGACAATTAGATTTGTAATCCAAAGCCTAAAAAAACTATCATAGATATCGACTGGCTACATGTAAGTATAGACGACTATAACTAGGAATGATTAGCACCAAAAAGACTCCATTTTAGACGAACGTAACGTTGTGTACATACCATATAAACTAGATTATGGCTTAGTTTCCACTTTTCTTAGTAAACACATTCTATGAGCTTTACTTCAACCAACTTAAGCTAACAATATTTACCGCTCTTTTACACAAGACGATATAGTATAGTTGCTTCTATATTGAGAGCAGTCCCTCTTTAAATTCACAGGCGCCGGTCCGTGGGTGTGTGTTTGTGTTGTAGGGAGCTGATGTGTGTTCTTTAGCTGTGTGTTTGGTTGATGTGTTACCATGGTGTGTGTGTGTGCGTTGGTTGCTATTTTTCCAACAATTGTTGTTCAACAGAGATTATTTCACTTATTATTTCACTGACCCACTGTCACAATGTGTGTACATCTGTTAAGCACAGAATTAGGGTTTCCACTAGTAGGGAGATAAAATAAACATGGCTTCTACAGCTGAACTGAGCATACCAAATGATACGACAGAGTCTCAGAAGCACAGTGTACTTTGTGTCATGTCTGTAGGCCTTACCAYTGCTGAGATATTACAATKTATATGTCAGAATTCTGGGTCAAAAGGTCACGGGAGATAAYGCAGAAGTCAATGGCTAAGYCTTTTCCTAGAATGGCACCSAAATGACACAGGACTGAGATTAACTAACAGAAACTCAAATATCTCACAATAGCAATGTCCTATCAACATGCCATGTTCAGGGGTTATACAACAATATGAGCATGTTAAAATGAACTACAATTAAATATACATATGCAAAGTATATGTTAAGTTATGCACATATTTAATTTTGTGCGCAACAAATGACTGACAAATTAGTCTTTTTCCAGCTAAGTTATTTCTTTTGACTTACTAATGCAATTTGTCACACACATACGCTACTGAACTAACCCGAGGTAATAGTTTTAGGGTTTTAGTGTGCTTGTAACAGCTCAACACATGTAATTTAACTTCCTATACTCTTCTTATTTGTATTCTGCCCACCCCTGCTCTAAACCCTTTGAGCTAGAGAAACCAAATTAAAACAGACTGCTTCAGACTACATTACCCGAGAAAATCTTTTCCATATCATTTCTACTTTTAAACCATTGGACAGGAAAAGGCGCAACACTCTCTCTCACCATAAAGAAATTAGGTTTTATTAGACAAGTTTAAAAGATTGAAGTTTCGGCCTCCAATGGCCTTCTTTAAACCACAGCAATATATATGATACAATTCAATGCATTCCAATGGTCATAGACTTTCAATGGGGAAATGTCCATTCACAACTCAACCTTCTATGCCAGACTCACCAAACCTTTACCCTCTCCACAGTGTGTGTGTGTGTGTGTGTGTGTGTGTGTGTGTGTGTGTGTGGTGGAAACCTTCCTGATAGCTAATATAGTAAAAGGTGAGATTTCCAGTGTTCATAAATGTGTTTCAACAAAACGATTTCCAAACAGATTCTTGGTTGGGACTTTCAGCCATTTATTAGCAATAAAGATAAAACATTCATCCAGGTAGAAGTCATTACAGTAGGTGAAACATTCATCCAGTGGTAGAAGTCATTACAGTAGGACATTGGTAGAAAACATTCAATACCAGGTAGACGTCATTACAGTAGGTGAAACATTCCTACAGGTAGAAGTCATTACAGTAGGTGAAACATTCCTACAGGTGAAGTCATTACAGCAGGTGAAACATTCATCCAGGTAGAAGTCATTACAGTAGGTGAACATTCTCGGGTAGAAGTCATTACAGTAGGTGAACATTCATCCAGGTAGAAGTCATTACAGTAGGTGAAACATTCATCCAGGTAGAAGTCATTACAGTAGGTGAAACATTCATCCAGGTAAGACGTCATTACAGTAGGTGAAACATTCCTACAGGTAGAAGTCATGACTAGGTGAACATTCTCGAAATATACAGTAGGTGAAACTTCATCAGTAGAAGTCCATTCAGTAGGTAGAACATTCCTACAGTAGAAGTCATTACAGTAGGTGAAACATTCATCCAGATAGAAGTCATTCAGTAGTGAAACATTCCTCAGGTAGAAGTCATTACAGTAGGTGGAACATTCATCCAGGTAGATGTCATTACAGTAGGTGAACATTCCTCCAGGTAGAAGTCATTACAGTAGGTATCATCTCAAGTTCCATAGTTCATTATGACCATGAAAACAATAGAGGTCTACTATTAATATCAAACAAAAACAGAATGAGTATTGGTTCACACAAACAACAAACGGTGTGTGTATACCAGTATACAGACGAACTAGTAGTCGAGGGCTGGAAGAGGCTATTCAGAGGAGCAAGACAACCGGTTAAACACGGCACAATGTGACAAACATCTGGAATGGCACTCAACAGCCAATCAAGAGACAGATGACATCCATGTTCAAATGTAGACAGTTGAGAGTTGAAGCTCTGAGCATAACGATGACGGGCGACACACTAGCTTGACCTCTGTCCACCTTTCACCCCCCCACCACCTCACCGGTGCACATTCATTTTTGGGTTTTGTCCTAGCACTACACAACTGATTCAAATAATCAAAGCTTGATGATGAGTTGGTTATTTGAATCAGCTGTGTAGCGATAAGGCAAAAACCAGGAACATGCACCCAGGGGGAGCCCCAGGCCGAGTTTGAGAAACCCTGACTTAGACTACGGATCTGTGTGCATGTTGTGTATACTAAACATTATACGGACTAATTGTCTGTACAAGGTAGAAGAGGCCATCCAGAACAGCAAGATATCTGTTAAACATTGGGAAGAAATGACAGGTCTATTAATATCAAACAAACACAAACAGAATGAGCATCTTTCATTTCACAAGTGTGTGTGTGTGTGTGGTGTGTGGTGTGGGTGTTGTGTGGTGTGTGTGTGTGTGTGTGGGTGTGTGTATGTGTGTGTAGTGTGTGTGTGTGTGTGTATACTGGAAAGTGATTGGTGAGGGCATTTATCAGCCAGTGTCCTCTCCTTCCCCGTATCTATCCTAATCTCTCTCATCCGTCTCCCTCTTACTCTCTCCACCTCCCTCCCCCTACTCTCCCTGCTTACTGCTCTCCCTCCCTCCCTACTCTCCTGCTTATGCCTCCTCCTCCCCTACTCTCCTGCTCTACTCTCCCGCTTACTGCTCTCCCTCCCTCCCCCTACTCTCCCTGCTTACTGCTCCCTCCCTCCCCCTACTCTCCCTGCTTACCAGCTCTCCTCCCTCCCCCTACTCTCCTCTCCCTCCCCTCCCTCTCTCCTCATCTCTTCCTTCTTGCTCTTGTGTGTGTGTGTGTGTGTGTGTGTGTGTGTGTGTGTGTAGTGTGTGTGTGTGGAGAGATACGACAGGCACCAAGCAACATTTCTCTCACCCCTCAACAACTTAGCTATCTAGCTAGAGTCTTGCTAAAAAAACAACAAGCTAGCTTACCTTTCACTCAGACGTTTATGATTGGACAAGATAACACCTCCCAAAAATTGTCAAATGTAACACCAGTATTTTCAGGAGAGTGACAACAGTGGTTGTCAGATACGGCTAACCGCTCCAGCTCCCGCACGATATCAGAGACATGCTCACCAACGGGTTCAGACAACACTGATATGTACACACGCTATCACAACATGTTAAGGAAGGTATTTATGCTACCAATATTTGAAGTTAATTCGAGTTGATCAAAATAGCATGGTTTATAAAGTCGAGAGTCAAACGGTAGAATTCTCCCTCTGCGTCCAGATTTTGTCATGTGACCTACACCCCCTACCACAATGTTACCACAGCTGCATAGACTCAGCAAAAAAAGAAATGTCGCTTTTTCAGGACCCTGTCTTTCAAAAAATAATTCGTAAAAATCCAAAAAACTTCACTGTAAAGGGTTTAAACACTGTTCTCCATGCTTGTTCAATGAACCATAAACATTTAATGAACATGCACCTGTGGAACGGTCGTTAAGACACTAACAGCTGACAGACGGTAGGCAATTAAGGTCGCAGTTATGAAAGTTAGGACACTAAAGAGCCTTTCTACACGACTGAAAAACACCAAAAAAGAGAAATGCCCCAGTGTCCCTGCTCATCTGCGTGAACGTGCCTTAGGCATGCTGTAAGGAGGCATGAGGACTGCGAGATGTGCCAGGGCAATAAACTGCAATGTCCGTAAGTAGAAGCCTAAGACAGCGCTACAGGAGACAGGATGGACAGCCTGACCGTCCTCGCAGTGGACAGACCACTGTAACAGGAACTGCAGCAGATCAGATATTCGAACATCACACCAGGCGGGACAGGATACAGGTGGCTAACAACAACTGCCTGAGTTACACCAGGAACGACATCCTCCATCAGTGCTCAGAACTGTCCGCAATAGGACCTGATGGCTGAGGTTAGCCGTAAGGAGGGTCCTCACCAGACTTCACCGGCAACAACCGTCGCCTATGAACGCACAAACCCAGAGTCGTGACCAGACAGGACTGGTGTTTGTCCTACCGGGGGTGATGTCGGATTTCTTTAATCGTCGAAAGATAAGAACTTACACCCCGAGGCCTGTACTCTGGAGGATCGATTTGGATGGGGAGGGATGCCCGTCATCGAGGTCTGGCGGGTGCTACGATGTGTCAATAATCATTGGACTAGCTTTTTGCATTGCAGGGGCAATGTCAACACTGGTGGTATCTACAGGGAAGACATCTCCTCCTCATGCTGGTACTTCTTGCCTAGCAGGCTCATCGCTGAATGACCCTCCAGCATGACACATTGCTTCCCTGAGCCGATTATCTGCTTCATCTCTGTATGCGTGTTCGGGATTTTCCTTTTGCCAGAGCAGGTTGAATGTAGCGTTCTTGTGTCATGCCACGTCCGAAGGAGGTTCCCTATGGAGCCTCATACGTTTCTCTCTTATTCTTGATGCTTTTTGTCAGCTCTCGTTCTGTCTTGCTGGACTGGTTGATGGAGGGGTGAGGGCTATGGGGGCCATGTTGCCGGATTTTGGAAACCGAATTTTACACAATTACCACAGATAATGTCCCGGACTTGGAGTTTGATTTGCTGGTGTTTCTTGAACACAATTACGCGTGCCCCTTTTTGTGGTGTGAAAGACCATACGAGCTAGGGAACATCTGCACCGCAAAAGAACTGTGTGAAATCTCACTATTGGTGACATTCCACGAGGAGGAGAATGCACTGCAATACTTTAATGCATCTGGTGCCACACCAGATACGACTGTTTTACTTTTGATTTTGACTCCTTCGTGTTAGGGACACATTATTCCATTTCCTATTAGTCAATGTCTGTGGAACTTGTTAATTTAATGTTCAGGTGTTTGAATTTGTTAATGTTCTACAAATAGTTTACCGTTAGTTTGCGAAATAAACGGCAGTTGACTGTTGAGAGGACGTTTTCTTTTTTGTTGTTACTGAGTTTAGATGTGTTAGCTGACAACCCCGTTTCAAGGAAAACAAAAGATATTGCTTACGGGGCAAAGTCCATGTGATTCTGGATGGCCAGATAGCTTCCAACATGACATGAAAACTGCACGTGGGGAATCCTAAGGGACTAATTTAGATAGTTTCCATCTTGTTCTTGTACCATGTCTGTTTTGAGGTGTTTTGAACTGATTTCCATGTCAATCGCTAATATGGCAAACGTTCAGTTTGTAGCTGAAATTAGCACATCGAGAAGACCATGTTGTAGCTGAAATTGAAGACAGTTAGAAGACAGTTTGTAGGCTGAACATGTAACACAGAGAAGACCAGTTTTGATCCTGAACGTAACACAGAAGAAGACAGTTTGTAGCTGAACATGTAAACACGAGAAGACCAGTTTGTAGCTTGAAACATTGTAACAAGAGAAGACAGCTTTTGTAGCTGAACATGTAACAGAGAAGATCAGGTTTGTACTGAACATGTAATACAGAGAAAGACAGTTTTGCAGCTGAATCATGTAAATACAGAGAGACTCGTTTGCAGGCTGAACATGGTACCAAGAGAAGACCAAGTTTGTTAAGCGAACAGTATACCAGAGAGACAGTTTTGCAGCTGAACATGTAACAGAGAAGAAACCAGTTTGTAGCTGAACATGTAACTACGAGAAGACAGTTTTGCAGCTGAACATGTAACACGGTAAGACCAGTTGCAGCTGAACATGTAACACAGAGAAGACCAGTTTGTAGCTGAACATGTAACACAGAGAAGACCAGTTTTGTAGCTGAACATGTAACAAGAGAAGACCAGTTTGTAGCTGAACATGTAAACACAGAAAGACCAGCCAAGGAGCACCTTCAGCGTCACCAGACAATGTCCTCACTGTGAGCATTCTAGAAAATGGAACAGGGAGGACATGATAGGCTGGTGACATTTACCGGTAAAGTCCAGAACAGTTTTGAGAGTTTGTCCATTCACCTTGATAACTCTATAACCTGATGGAACAGCCTGATGGAACAGCCTGAATGGAACCAGCCTGATGGAACAACCTGGTGGAACCAACGCCTGATGGAAAACAGCCTGGTGGAACCAGCCTGATGGAACCAGCTGATGGAACCAGCCTGGTGGAACCAGCCTGATGGAACCAGGCTGATTGGAACCACCTGATGGAACCAGCCTGAATGGAACAGCCTGGTGGAACCAGCCTGATGGAAACCAGCCTGATGGAACCAGCCGCTGGTGGAACCAGCTGGTGGAACCTAGCCTGATGGAACAGCCTGATGGACAGCTGGTGGAACAGCGGTGGACCCAGCCTGATGGAACAAGCGCTGATGGAACAGCCTGGTGGAACAGCTGGTGGATACCAGCCTGATTGGAACCAGCTGGTGGAACAGCCTGTGGAAACCAGCTGATGGAACAAGCCTGGTGGCCTGTGCTTACCATTCTACTTTCTTTACACATTTATGGGATATCTGTTTAACGGAACAGAAAGGTGTGCGCGATCAGGTTTGGTTCCACCATGCTAATCATTACCACCATTCATAATGTAAGCAGTGCTCTCTGTGTGTGTGTGGTGTGTGTCGTGTGTGTTGTGGTGTGTGTGGTGGTGTGTTGTGGTGTGTGTGTGTGTGTGATTGGGTGTGTGTGTGTGTGTGTGTGTGTTGTGTGTGTGTGTGGTGTGACCGACCGACGACGATACGACGACCGATCCGCGATCCGACCGACCGATTACGACATCGACCGGAGGTCCGAATCGATCCAGTATTTTGGAGGAGAGGCCAGGAGCTGATCTATTGCGCCCATGCCATCAAATGTTTAGTCTGACCTGTTCAAACTTCAAACATAGTATCTGTTTGTTGTCAGATATCACCTATCGTACCTCCATTGGTGATAGAACCAAAGTGGCTATGTGTGTATGTGTTACAGAAACATGATCGGAGCCAGGAGAATGGAGAACTTGGCACGATGAATGTGAATGTAGTACCAGACTGACAGACGACTTGATATTGATGTCTCTGAATGGAGGCAGACTGCACTCGGCATTAAATTTTACTAGACAACGTTTTACCAATTCTGGAATGTATGGTATCAGTCAATATACCATTACGACTAGAATATGTGGACACCTATAAGTACCTTAAGGTGTCTGGCTAGACTGCAACTCTCCTTCCAGACTCTCCAATCCAAAATCCAATCTAGAGTCGGCTTTTCTATTTCGCGAAAACAAGCTCCTTCACTCAGGCGCCAAAACTTACCTCTAGTAAAACTGACTATCCTATCCCGATCCTCGGCTTCGGCGATGTATCTACAAAATGCCTTCATACTCTACTAGCAACTGGATGCAGTTTAATCACAGTGCCATCCGTTTTGTTTTACTAAAGTACCTTATAACGACCCCACGTGCGACCTGTTGCCTATGTCGGCTGGCCGTCGCTACAGATTTTAGTCGTCAGACCCCGTTCCAGGTCATCTCAAGGCTATGCTAGGTAGAAGTGCCCCGTTATCTCAGTCACTGTCACGCTGGCTCCACCACCGTAAGCACTGGCTCCCAGCAGGTGTTTAATCTCACTGATCATGCTATCCCCTAGCAAACCTATTTGGACGCCTTTCCTTCAGTTTCTGCTGCCTGCGACTGGAACGAATTGCCAAAAATTCTGAAGTTGGAGCGACTTTTATCTCCTCCAACAACTCTTAAACATCTGGCTATCTGAGCCACTAACACGATCGCGCAG
>NW_019949686.1:5444-10305 GCF_002910315.2 Salvelinus sp. IW2-2015 | reverse complement strand
GTGTTGTGTGTGTGTGTGTGTGTGTGTGTGTGCGGCGTGCGTGTGGTGTGTGTGTGTGTGTGTGTGTGTGTGTGCTGTGTGTGTGTGTGTGTGTGCGCACGGTGTGTAAGGAAATGGTATTCCGATAAAGCCAACAGAAATTAGTGCTCAGCTCACCTTTCAGCTTCTTCACAATGATTGTTTCAGGAAAGCCTCTGTGTGTATGTGTGTTGTGTGGTAAAAATAATACATTACGGTCATCAGCTTTGCATTTGTGTGTCCGCTCCAAAAAAAACCCTAAAAATGCAGCGATTCCTTTAAAACGTGGTTTTAGTAATAGGCAAAATGTTCTGACTGAAGGTAAAAGGCTTGTTTTCCTACATGGTGGCTTTTGGAAAGGACATCAAGACTAATTACCGAGCTCTGCTTTTTGAAACAAAAATGTTTTTGTTGTTGACATTCTGCCATTAGGACAGAGAGCATGTTTTAAAAAGTAGCGGTGGCATCATATATTTTAGCACCATGAATTTAGAAACAAAACAACTGAATTATTTGTTGATGACACCTTTTAACAACTAGTGGAACTGAAATGAGTGCTAGAGACACAAATTAAACTCAGGGGGAACATTACGCCTATGCCTTCAATATTTTTATAAAAACTCTTTGACCTCCGTGTTTCTGATTGGCAATTACGGTCAGGTCAGTTCCATTCATTCTGTCCAAATGACAAACGTTAACCCACCACTGAGCCAGAGCTATAGATCCACTTGAACATCCACAACATGCTGAACTTTACATTATGGTTTCTACACAGAACAATTCACAGTATGTAGAAAAGACACTACAAAGCTTAGGTGGTTTTTCTAGAAATGCGTCTGGTAATGCTGTCTATTCTAAATGCAGTGTTCTGTGCATCATTTATCATGGTTGAACAAGACTGTTTGGGGTACGAAGTTTCTCATTATCAAGCTACTCAATTAACTTAATGGAACAGTGAGCAGAGCACTGTTTTGTCTACCCTGCCTCTATTACAGCTTGTACAAAGATGCTCGTATGGGTAGTTGCACCTCCTCTTGACAAGGTCAAGGGTTAAAAAGTGAAACTAAGACTTGTGGAAGGTTAGATAACTCTGGTGTTTAGAGGATTGGAGGTTTGAGTATATTTAGTTGAAGGGACAAGCTGCGTACTGTCTATTTACTGACATTACAGAGAGGGGATGTTGGGCCCGCCAAGGTTGTGATTTTTGTTCCTGATCAGTGACGTGTGTTGCATTGTAGTTTCTGTCCCCCAAAGTCTGGACTGCATGGCACACTCACTAAAGTGCCTCCCTGGTGGTGTGTGACGGGCACCTTTGATGTCCGGGCATCTCGTTTCACACAGGTTTCAGCTGTTACACACACTCTCCACTCTCTGGTCTCCGTCTGTCCCTCATTTTCTTATCCCTTTTCCTCGTCCTTACTCAGCTCCTTTCTGTTTCTGTCCCCTTTTTCTCCTGGCACTCCGGTCCTCCACTCTTCACCTTTCAGTCGTTTCCCCTCTCCTTCTATCTCTTTCCTTCCCTTCTTCCTTCCTTCATTTCTTCCTTCCCCCTGTCCTATCCACAAGGCAGACCTTTCTTATAGAACTGGGGACAGCAGAGCTGAATGCTACCGTTTGTCGATCAGGCAATTAGCCAGCGATGATGAAAAACAACCTGATGCGACAACGTAGAGCAATGGAGGAGATGTCTCCCTTCTTTCTTTTTTCTCTCCTGCCGTGTGTCTATCTTTCCTGTCTCTCCTTTCCCCCTCTGACTATATGAGTATTTTGAGGTTAATGTGGCCCCAAAAAGCTGCTAGTGTTGCTATAAGAGGAGGGTGATGTTAACGGGGTGGCGCCACTGTCCTTGTGATTGGATCAAATCTTCTATGATTTATACTGCGCCAACCAATGGGAATGAGTGTCCTCTATCCTAGTGCGGCAAGATGGATTTGAAATCGAGGCATGTCCTATGTGGTGTTTTGTTAGAGAGAGAGAGAGGCCACATGTTCTGCTGTGTGTGGCCTGTTTTGCTCCAGGGCCAGCACTGACATTGGGACTTAATCACAGCGAGAGGCTTCTCACTATGCTCCAGATTCTCTTGTGTGTGGTTTGTGTGGTGTGTGTGACGCTTCTTTGTGTGTGTGTGTAATAGAAACAGCGGGAGAGCAGCGTTAGAAAAAAAACATCAAAACCTCTGACAGAAGGTGGGCAGTGGAGAGTGGGAGGAGTGTATGCACTGTAGAATATGGATATTCAACCTGCAGTGGTCCATCGCCCTAGCCTAGCTTCCCTTGGACTGAGCTTGGGAGAGTCATGCTTACAACCCCACAACAATAAAGGTGAACATCTAGATACTACAGGCTTTTGTTGAACATCTAGTCACTACAGGCTTTCTGTTGAACATCTAGCTACTCAGGCTTTCTGTTGAAATCTAGACACTACAGGCTTCTGTTGAACCATCTAGATACTACAGGCTTTCTGTTGAACTCTAGACACTACAGCTTTCTGTTGAACATCTAGACACTACAGGCTTTTCTGTTGAAACATCTAGATACTACAGGCTTTCCTGTTTGAACATGCTAGATAGCTACAGGCTTTTCTGTTGAACATCTAGACACTACATGTGCTTTCTGTTTGAACATCTAGATACTACAGGCTTTCTGTTGAACATCTAGTCACTACAGGCTTTCTGTTGAATACACTCTAGTCACTACAGCGGCTTTCTGTTGAACATCTAGACACTACAGGCTTTCGTGTTGAAACATCTAGACACTACCCAGGCTTTCTGTTGAACATCTTAGAACTACAGGCTTTCTGTTGAACATCCTAGATACTACAGGCTTTCTGTTGAAACATCTAGATACTACAACAGGCTTTCTGTTGAACATCCTAGACACTACAGGCTTTCTGTTGAATCCATCTAGATACTACAGGCTTTCCTGTGAACATCTAGTCACTACAGGCTTTCTGTTGAACATCTAGTCCATACAGGCTTTCTGTTGAACATCTAGACACTGAAACTACAGGCTTTCTGTTGAACATCTTACCGACAACTACAGGCTTTTCTTGTTGAACTTCTAGACAAAGAACTACAGGCTTTCAGGTACGTACACACACACACACACACACACACACACACACACACACACAGTAGTTCGCTGAGATAGAGGATGAGTGAGCAGTGGCTTGTTGTGTAGGGCTGGGATATACTGACACTCTGAACCAATGGGACTTCCTGAGTTGTATGAGTGACCAATTTAAGGTTCCTCAGATCACCATGGCAATGGAATGATTTAGATTTATTTACAAAAAATGCCCTTTTCCTGACATRGTTTGAAAAAGAATGYAAATAAACGTGGAATTTTGCTTTAGGAGCAGCTATGACAGGAAAGAAAGAAGTCCGATATAATTACAAAGACAAGAAAATATTTCCATTGAGGATCATGTCAATAACAAACCGTATCACAGTATCCCCWTTCCAAATAAAATAAAACATTTTTTTGTTCACATTTGTATTTTTTTCCCGGTATACTATATCACACAGTGATAACAAAGAAAGGAGAAATCTACAGCCACGTTAGCTTCGTGCAAAAAACACATACACTGGCACGCCGCATAGGCAAAGATTAAAGCAAAACAATGCATACAAAAATATAGAAAATCTCCAATGCAACTCAACACCTCACTGAAAACTAGCTTTCTGTCTTTGTACAACAATTTKTCCACCAAACACCATATCTTTCACCAAATGGTCACTTCTGGAACATTCTATTTGTGTTTTTGTCTTCGTTGTTTTTTAAGACCATTGGCCTTCSATATAGGAAACCATAGAACCAAAAATAAAATCCGGTAGCTATAGTATGTCATTAMGACGGTTAGTCATCATGATATTCAGAATATTTATAWTAACAACAACATGTTGAATGATAGAAAACTAGTACAATAAAAGCATATCAAATACATATTTCCTGTCACTTTTAAGACATTCCAGCATTTGCTCATAACTGTTGGTGACAGGTTACATACGGTAGTTTGGCATACTCAGCAAGCCATGCCCAGAAGGATGCTAGGGGTCGTGCTCCCCTGTTCAGACGTTGCATGCATCATCCAATTGTTGTGTGCCACATCATCGACTGTGCCGTCAGACACCAGATTTAAATAACTATCCAGATTTAGGATGATCTGGCACGCGTCAGCAACGCCTGGGCAGAGGAACACGGCTTACATCTCTTGCAAAAGAGAGGAGGGGTTTCAGGTTTCAGGATGCAGTGGAACCTGTCCACCAATGGGATACATTGTATCTGGGTGGGGGCGGGGGAAGGGTGGGGTTATACAGAACAGCCCAAACTGCAAACCGACGTGCTCAAGACCAGGTCAGCACACAAGTTCAGTTCAGCACTTGCAAACACATGCAAAGATATTTCATAGTTTTAAGATTCAGTCTTTTTCTGTCTTTTTTAGTTTTTAGCWGTCTCTCGCTTTCTTGTTGTGTGTAGGTGGAGCACTGAACCCCACTGGCCAATCCATGGGCTTCTTACTGAAACCACAGACCAATTGTTGGGCTTCTTATTGAAGGCTGTGACAGCCAGTCCAGCTCTCCTGCTTCACATTGATAGAAAAGATTGTTTGGACGCCTCAAGACAAAAATATATTGATACATATCAAATCGTCAGGGGGCAGGCAGGTAGGGGATCGAAATGATGCCATAAGGCCAAGACAAAGGGGTTACACAGCAGTAAGAGTTCAAGTCATGAAATAAAACATGCAGACAGGTTTAAACATGTCAGAGGCCATGTGAGGGACGGAGAGATGGACAGGCTTAACATATCAGAGGCCAAGGGAGGGACGAAGAGATGGACAG
>NW_019949686.1:0-3366 GCF_002910315.2 Salvelinus sp. IW2-2015 | reverse complement strand
TCTGTGGATGGAGATGACTCTAATGACGACTCATATGATGAGGACTTCATTCCGGCCAACGAGCCCACAACACAAGCACGGGTACTGTACACACACACACACACACACACACACACACACACACCACACACACACACCTACAGACCAGGCTCTCAGCTTTGCCTCCGCTATGGCAAACTGCTCCGCCACACCTGAAACACACATTTGTTAGACATCATATTCAACAACATTTAATACACACACACATACACTCACATACAGGTTAGACATCATTTTAACAAAAATTCAACACACACACACACACACACACACACACAAACACACACATTCACACACAGGTCAGACATCGAGCCCTGTCACTGAGTGCCCATGATGATGCAGGCATGTGCTTTGTGATTGACAGGTCTTTTCTGTGGAAGACAGAGTACAGGGATAGACTGACATCACAGCAAGGTTCTAAACCGGAGTGGTCGTAGATCATACAAACATATAAACATGTCACCTGGGTATATATGCAAACACTGCAAATAATTCACACACACAAATCACAGGTACAGTGCATTCGGAAAGTATTCAGATCCTTTGACTTTTTCCACATTTTGTTACGTTACAACCTTATTCTAAAATTMATTTGAACACATTTTTTCCTCATTAATCTACACACAATACTTTTAGACATTTTTGCAAATTTATTAAAAATAAAAACAGATACCTTATTCAGACCCTATGCTATGAGCCTCGAAATTGAGCTCAGGTGCATCCTGTTTCCATTGATCATCCTTGAGATGTTTCTACAACTTGATTGGAGTCCACCTGTGGTAAATTCAATTGATTGGACATTATTTAGAAAGGCACACACCTGTCTATATAAGGTCCCACAGTTGACAGTGTATGTCAGAGCAAAAACTAAGCCATGAGGTCAAAGGAATTGTCCGTAGAGCACCGAGACAGGATTGTGTCGAGGCATAGATCTGGGGAAGGGTACCAAAACAATTCTGCATTGAAGGTCCCCAATAATACAATGGCCTCCATCATCCTTAAATGGAAGAAGTTTGGAACCACCAAGACTCTTCCTAGAGCTGGCCGCCCGGCCGAACTGAGCAATCGGGGGAGAAAGGCCTTGGTCAGGGAAGTGACCAAGAAACCAATGGTCACTCTGACAGAACTCCAGAGTTCCTCTATGGATATGGGAGAACCTTCCAGAAAGAAAACCGCCTCTGCAGCACTCCACCAATCAGGCCTTTATGGTAGAGTGGCCAGACGGAAGCCACTCCTCAGTAAAAGGCACATGACAGCCCACTTGGAGTTTGCCAAAAGGCACATAAAGGACTCTAGCCATGAGAAACAAGATTCTCTGGTCTGATGAAACCAATGATTGAACTCTTTGGCCTGAATGCCAAGTGTCACATCTGGAGGAAACCTGGCACCATCCCTATGGTGAAGCATGGTGGTGGCAGCGTCATGCTGTGGGGATGTTTTTCAGTGGCAGGGACTGGAAGACAAGTCAAGATCGAGGGAAAGATGAACGGAGCAAAGTATAGAGAGATCATGATGAAAACCTGCTCCAGAGCGCTCAGGACCTCAGACTGGAGCGAAGGTTCACCTTCCAACAGAACAACGACCCTAAGCACTCAGACAAAACAACGCAGGAGTGGCTTCAGGACAAGTCCTTGGTTGTCCTTGAGTGGCCCAGCCAGAGCCCGGACTTGAACCCGATCGAACATCTCTGGAGAGACCTGAAGATAGCTGTGCAGCAATGCTACCCATCCAACCTGACAAAAATTGAGAGGATCTGCAGAGAAGAATGTGAGAAACTCCTCAAATACAGGTGTGCCAAGCTTGTAGTGTCATAGTTAAACAGACTGTTGCTGTATTTACTGCCAAAGGTGCTTCAACAAAGTACTGAGTAAAGGGTCTGAATAGTTATGTAAATGTGATATGAGTTTTGTATTTTAAATAAATTTGCACTAAAAAATTAAAACCTCTTTTAACTATGTCATTATGGGGTATTGTGTGTAGATGGATGAGTGAAAATTGTTTAAATCCATTTTAGAATAAGGCTGTAATGTAACAAAATGTAGAAAAAGTCAAGGGSTTTGAATACTTTCCGAATGCACTGTAACACAATCAGAAATGTGAGATTGGCCTCCCGAGTAGTGCAGTAGTCTAAGGCACTGCATCACAGTATCTAGCTGTGCCACTAGAGATTCTGGGTTTGAGTCCAGACTCTGTCGCAGCCGGCCGCAACCAAGAGACCCATGGGGCGGCGTACAATTGGCCCAGCGTCGTCCAGGTTCGGGTGGGTTTGGCCAGCAGGGATGTCCTTGTCCAATCGCGCACTAGCGACTTCTGTGGTGGGCCGGGCGCAGTGCACGCTGACACAATCGCCAGGTGTACAGTGTTTCCTCCGACACATTGGAGTGGCTTGGTGTGTCAAGAAGCAGTGTGGCTTGGTTGGGTTGTGTTTCGGAGGACGCATGGCTCTCGACCTTCGCTTCCGTACGGGAGTTGCAGCGATGAGACAAGACTGTAAATACCAATTGGATACCACAAAATTGGGGAGAAAAGGGTATCAGGTAGCCCAGCGGGGGGTGGCAGGTAGCCCAGCGGGGAAGCTAGTGCAAGGTAAGCCCACCGGGCTTGTCTTGTCAGCAGCCATCAGTGATCAGCTTGGTTGCTTGGGGCACAGGCATTCAGTTAAGCCCCAAAGCGGGTGTGGCAGTGACCCAAGCGGAGTGGCAGTTAAGGTAACGGCATCCCACCCAGCGCCCAAAATTCTAATCCAAGCTGGCACCAGTTGTGAAAACTGGGCTTGCGCTGTCGGGTTCCCTTTAACCCAGCTCAAATTAGGATTCTATTTGAGCCAAGCCATAATTTGGCCCCTAATTTGAAACGGGGCTTATATGGCTCGCAAATCGCGTTTCTATAGTTTAAGGCTCTCTCTGCTTCTCGTAGTCTACCCGAAACAATGCATGAAGACGTGTGTCAAAGGCATTAAAGCAAGTCTGAGAGTGTGCCTATGTAAAAGCCCCGTCATGCAGTCTTGGCAAAAATATAGGCCACCCACGAAGCCTCGCCCACCGGTTTATGTCCCAAGTATCTGAGCATCTCTCTCTGCTGTCCAAATGCTCTCTCTCTGTAAACATAATCAGTCCACACACATCCAGTCCTGTTAGTTAGAGCTAAGATTCCCCAGTGAGTGGAGGACGACGTTCCAAAATCTGTAAGAATAAAGTCCGAGGGCATGAAGTAGGCTATTAGAGTTTAAAACAGCTTTAAAGGAAATTGCAGAAGGGAACAGGATTGCTAAAGGTTAAACATCTGGATCCGCAGCCGTTCGGCGTCCAACTAAAAAACACAACCGCA
>NW_019949685.1:6209-10306 GCF_002910315.2 Salvelinus sp. IW2-2015 | reverse complement strand
CATGGAACAGGTCATGGAGGAAAACGTTTAGTGTACTAGTTACAGTAACTAAATTTACTATAGTTACTCAGGCACGGTGGTCCTGAATCTCTCCTGCTGCTATTGACACGTCTTTCTTGGAAAAGAGATGGCTATATCAATGTAGAAAAAAACCTGTAATAAGATAATAGTAAAAAAAAGAAATATATACAATATATAGTCCTGTAAGTGTGCGTATTAAAATCCTATGGTTTGTTGATTATATAGTCCTGTTGGTTGTTGTGGTATTATATAGTGCCGTGTGTTTTTGAACGTATGATATATTCCTGTTGAGTTGTTTGTATTATATAGTCCTGTTGGTTGTTGTGTATTATATAGCGGTTGCTTGTTTTGGAACAGTATTATAAGAGTCCTTTGGTTGTTTTGGTTTATATAAGCCCTGGTTGGTTGTTTGGCTATTATATAATCCTGTTGGTTGTTTTGGAAACAGTATGAAGATATTCCTAGTTGGTTGTTTGGTATTATATAGTCAGCTGGTTGGTGTGGTATTATATAGTCCTGATTGGTGTGTTGCTGGAACATATTATATCGTTCCTGTTGGTTGTTGTGGGCTATTTATAAGTCCTAGTTGGTTGGTGGTATTCAAAATTCCTGTTGGTTGGTTTGGACAGTTGTATTATATAGTCCACCTGTTGGGTGTTGTGGTTATTATATGAGGCGCTTTGGTGTTGCAGTTATTCTTTATTAGTCCTGTTGGTTTTTGAACAGTATTAAATAGTCCTGTTGGTTGTTTTCGACAGTATTAGAAATAGCCTGTTGGTTGTTATGCCGAAACAGTATACTATATAGTCCTGTTGAGTTGTTTTGACTAGTAATTATAATTAATCCTGTTGGTTGTTTTGGAACAGTGATTATATTAGAGATATGCCTGGTAGTTGTTGTCATGTATAAATAGTCCTGTGGTTGTATTGACTGGTATTAAATAGGGAAACCTGATTGGTTGTTGTACCGATTTATATATGCCTGTTTGTTGTTGTCGTATTAAATAAGTCCTGGTTGTGTTTTGGAACAGTATAATCCATTCCGTTGGTGTGTGGTGGGTATTATATAATCCATGTTGGTTTACTGTCGATTAAAATAGTCCTGTTGGTTGTTTTTGGTACAGTATTACTATAGTCCTGTTGTGTTTTGGAACCGTATTAAATAGTCTGTTGGTTGTTTTACCGTACAGTATTATATAGTCCTGTGGTGTTGTGTTACCAGTTATATATATAGTCCTGTTGGTGTTGTGTTATTATCATAAATCAATGTTGGTTGTTTTGAACAGTATTATATAGTCCTGTTTGTGTGTGTGATACAAGTATGCATACTAGCCTGTTGGTTTTGTGGTAAGTATAGGGTCGAGTGTTGATTATTGTGGCTATTATAATGTGATCACTTTGGATTGTCTGTGGTAATATATAATCCTGTTAGTGTTACTGTTGGATACTCTCTGCACATTATATGTCGCTGCTTCGGTGTGAGGTCTTTAATTGTTGGTTCTGTTAGTCGACTGGAGGGAGAACAGTAGGTCTTTAATTGTTGGTTCTGTTAGTCGACTGGAGGGAGAACAGTAGGTCTTTAATTGTTGTTAGTCGACTGGAGGGAGAACAGTAGGTCTTTAATTGTTGTTAGTCGACTGGAGGGAGAACAGTAGGTCTTTAATTGTTGTTAGAAGCAAATGAGAATTGAACMGTAATTGATATGTATTTACTGACCTGACTAAAAAAGAACAGAGATAAAATGGCATTTTACCCAGTATGGCCTTATAAATCAGTGTATACCCGTGTTTAAGACTACGCAAGGTCAATGACGACCAGCCAACAGCGCTGTAGAGATCACAATGATGTGTTAGACGTTTCTGATTTGTAAAGAATTGATTTGTAATGAACCTGAGGCCTGCATGATACACTGAATCAAGTGCTCTCAGGGTAGTGGCTGAGGCCTGCATATATATAACATCACTAAAATCTAARACCAACAGTAATGTACATCGTACCAGCTCCTTCCTGGCCTCCAGAGAAAAACAAGCCTTATGCCGGTAATAAAAACCTATTTTCAGCTTGAGCTTCCTTATCWCGTTCTCTACACGCACTGTGAAGCTCAGATTATCATCAACCCACACACCCAAATATWKGTACACTTCAACTTGCTCTATAGTATGTCCAGCCAATGTAGCAATGACATGATTAGTAACATGCCTGGCATTTTAAAATACCATGCATTTTGTTTTACCCTAATTNACTTGCTCTATAGTATGTCCAGCCAATGTAGCAATGACATGATTAGTAACATGCCTGGCATTTTAAAATACCATGCATTTTGTTTTACCCTAATTAGAACCAGCTTTAAATCATACAGATTCTGTTGTATGATGTTAATTAAATGCTCTTTGGGCATTTTCAAAAGCTAAAGATAGACTACTACCACTTGAATAAAGAACAGTATCATCTGCATAAAAATGAACATCCGCTGTTTCAATAAGATCCCCAATGTTGTTGATATACAAAACTAACAACAGTGGGCCCAAAATAGAACCTTGCGGAACACCTGAGCACACCTCTATGGACTCAGATTTACAACCATCCGCCATTACACATTCTGTACGTTTTGATAGGTATTTTATCTAGAGCATGACCAGTAATTCCACAACATTTTAACCTTTGCATTAACACAGCATGGTCCACGGTGTCAAAAGCCTTCGACAAATCAATAAAAACAGACACACAATGTAACTTCTTATCAAGAGCACAGTGGATGTCATTTAAAACCTTCAATGTTGCTGAAACAGTGCTGTTGCCAGACTTAAAACCTGATTCCATTTCAGTTGTTTTCTTGGAAGTAGGTCTTTAGCTGCCTACTAACTAAGGACTCCAGTACCTTTGACAGTACAGACGATGTTGATATTGGTCGCTAGTTGTCAAGTAGCGAAGGATCTCCAACTTTCAGGAGAGGCAGTACAAAAGCAGATTTCCATAACTTGGGGATTTCTTTAACATCAAGTTAAAAATACATGTTAAGGGGGGAGCCATGATGTCTGCGGCTAGGTGTAGGAGGGTCTAGTTCATCAGGGCCAGGGGATTTATTTAAATCAATTTCTTTCAGGACTTTACACACTTCTGAAACAGAGAAGGATGAAAAGGAGAACCTGGTGTAGGAGTACACAGGGGTGTCAGGKAAATTCATAGGGGGCTCAATTATACCTTTGACCTTTTCAAATAAACTGCCTGCATCTAAAAAATGCTGATTCAAGGCTTTCAGAATGGAGGTTCTCTCAGTTACAATCTGTGTGTCCACCAACAATTGTTTAGGAAGCTGTGTATCTTTTCTGCACTCCAAACCTTTCACTACTTGCCAAACTTTGGATGGATTATTTACATTTTGTGAAGTAGATTTCAGGTAGTGGTCTGCTTTCAATTTACGGATCATAGCCACACCCATATTTCGAAGACGTTTAAAAGCCATCCAATCATCTGCCAAACCAGTCCCTCTTGCTTTAGCCCACATAGCATTTAGTTCCCCTATGATTTTTGTAAGTTCCTTAGTAAACCAAGGCTTCTCTCTGCCCTTAATCCTGAATGTTTTAAAAGGGGCCTATTGCATACATCATGGAATACGTTGTGGAAGTAAGAAAAGGCTAGTTCAACATCAGGGATTAATTCCATTCTATTCCATTCAATGCTAGATACATCATGTAAAAAACCTTGAATGTCAAACCGCTTCCAGTTTCTTTTCCTAATAACACGTGGAGATTTCTTAGGACTTTGACCATCTCTCACACAGGTAATAGCACAGTGATCACTTATGTCATTTGCAAAAACACCAGAAGCATTAAAACGATGAGGAGTATTGGTTAAGATCAAATCAATCAAAGAGGATTTCAGAGGACATTTTATATTCAACCTACAGTAGTTACACTGTTGACAATCTGAATTGTAGTTATTCTATAGAATTTAGAGTGGATCAGAGCTAGATGTTAGCCAGTCCTGATTCAGATCACCCATCAGGACAAACTCAGAATTTACATTCTGTGATAGCAATTTGAAAATACAATCCAGAGAGCCAACAGTAGCAGATGG
>NW_019949685.1:0-5466 GCF_002910315.2 Salvelinus sp. IW2-2015 | reverse complement strand
AAGTCCAGAGACATGGTTAAGCACCAAGAGAACAGTCCTGACATGTCAGAGCAAGAGTCCCATTTCTCCCATGTTGTTTGGGAGAAATGTGGATAGTTCTCATGTGTGTTTCCGGAGCAAGCGGTGGGTTTCTCACAAAGCTCGAGGGAGAAACAATCATATATTTCCTCATTCACAGTACAATGGGCTCTAAAAGTTTAGCCAACACTGTAAAAGCCAAGGGTAGACACCAGCAACATGAACAACAGCATCATGTTTGTTAATTGCCCTAAAAGTCACTAATCAAATAGACCAACCGCTGATCAATAAAAAGTCAGAGATGTATGCATAACGATGTAGGCAAACAAAGTTTCGGGGAGAGAGAGAGTGGCGAGGGCACCTGTACAATAATGGGAGAGACAGACCAGGGCAGGCGTGGAGCAGGCAGGCAGACAGGCAGAGAGATCAGTTCTCTGGCCATCAGCGCACATGGATCACACGTTGTCTATGAATGTTCGGAGGTAGCCGGCTGGAGGAATGGATTGCTTGAGGAGTGGAGGACGTTGGGAGATGCCTTCAAAACTTGACGCTAATCCACATAATAGGCTAGATGTTGTCCTACCGGAGTTACACAGTAATGGTGTCACTGCTACTAGCTTCACGACATACATACTATGGAACGCCGTTTCGGGTCTTTGCGTGACAAAAAAAATATACAGTAGCACTGTCAAAGCTGTACAAAAAGTCTGTAAACACCGGCCACAAACGATGTGTTTRCAATACCACGTTGGTAATAAAGCATCATTTGTTTGACCCCAACTTCTGGGGTAGCTAGCTTTAGCTTGGTAACTAGCTAGCACCAATAYAAACAGCCTGAAAACAATGACCAGTAGAACCTGCAGTCATTTTCATTATTCTTAGCAGTGATTTAGGAATCCTTGTGAGTTAGTATTAGCTAGGTTGCCACTTGTTGTTCGCCTATTGAAATTGAACTTCAGTTCATGAAAATAAATAGCTAGCCAGCAATATAATACCAAAACCAACAGGACGGTACTTGCCTCCAGTCTAACTCTGTTCTGCCTCCAGTCTAACTCTGTTCTCCCTCCAGTCTAACTCTGTTCTGCCTCCAGTCTAACTCTGTTCTGCCTCCAGTCTAATTCTGTTCTGGCCTCCATCTAATTCTGTTCTGCCTCCAGTCTACTCTGTTTCTGCTCCAGTCTAACTCTGTTCTGCCTGCCAGTCTAAACTCTGTTCTGCCTCCACGTCTAACTCTGTTCCTGCCTCCAAGTCTAACTCCTGTTAATGCTCAGTCAAACTCTGTTCTCCCTCCAGTCTAACTTGTTCTGACTCCAATCTAACTATGTTCTGCCTCCAGGTCTAACTCTGGTTCTCCCTCCAGTCCTAATTCTGTTCTGCCTCCAAGTCTAACTCCTGTTATGCCTCCAGTCTAACTCTGTTCTGCCTCATCCTAACTCTGTTCTGCCTCCAGATCTAACTCTGTTCTGCCGGTGCACCTGTCAGTCTAATTCTGGTTCTGCCTCCAGTCTAACTTCTGTTCTGCCTCAGTCACGTCTCTAGCATCTACTTGTTCTGCCTCCGAGTCTAAACCTCTGTTTCTGCCTCCAGTCTAACTCTGTTCTCTCCTCAGTCTAACTGTTCTGAGCCTCCAATCTTAACTCTGTTTTTCTGCCTCCAGTCTAACTCCTGTCTCTCCTCGCAGTCTAATTCTGTTCCTGCCTCCAGTCTAATCTGTTCTGCCTCCAGTCTAACTCTGTTTCTGCATCCAGTCTGAACTCTGTTCTGCCTCCAGTCTAACTATCTTTTCCTAGTTCCAGTCTTTAATTCTGTTCTGCCCTCCATCTAAACTCTGTTCTGCCTCCAATCTAACTCTGTTCTGCTCCACGTCTAACCTCTGTTCGCCTCCCAGTCTAAATTCTTTCTGCTCCAGTCTAACTCTGTTCTTCACCTCCAGTCTAACTGTCTGCCTCCAGTCTAACGCTGTTCTCACCTCCAGTCTAAAACTCTGTTCTGCCTCCAGTCTAACTCTGTTCTAGCTCCAAGTCTAAACTCTGCCTTCTGGCTCTGTTTTCGAATTCTGTTTTCTGCCTTCCAGTCTAACTTGTTCTGCTCCAGTCTAACTCTGTTCTTGCTCCAGTCTCTCTGTTTCTGCCTCCAGTCTCACCTGTTTCTGCCTCCAGTCCCTAACTCTGTTCTCCTCCAGTCCTAACTCTCTTGGTTGTGCGCGCCTCCAATCAACTTCTCTGGCTCTGCCTGCCAGTCTAATTCCCTCTTGGATCTTTGCCAGTCCAGTCTAACTCTCTTGGCTCTGCCTCCAGTCTAACTCTCTTGTTGTGCCGCCTCCAATCTAACTCTCTGGCTCTGCCTCCAGTCTAACTCTCTTGGCTGTGCTGCCTCCATCTAACTCTCTTGGCTCTGCCTCCAGTCTAACCCTCTCTTGGCTCTGCCTCCAGTCTATACATCTCTTGGCTCTGCCTCCAGTCTCACTCTCTTGGCTCTGCCCCAGTCTAACTATCTTGCTGTGCTGCGCTCCAAATCTAACCTCTCTTGGCTCTGCCTCCAGTCTAACTCTCTTGGCTCTCCTCCTGCTAACCTCTCTTGGCTCGTGCCTCCAGTCTAACTCTCTTGGCTCTGCCTTCCAGTCTAAAAACTCTCTTGGCTCTGCTCCAGTCTATCTCTCTGGCTTGTGCTGCCCTCAGCCTAACTCTCTTGGCTGTTGCTGCCTCCAGTCTACACTCCTTGGCCTCTGCCCTCCAGTCTAACTCTCTGGCTGTGCTGCCCTCCAAGTCTAACCTCTCTTGGCTTGTGGCTGCCTCCAGTTTCTAACTCTCTTGGGCTGTGCTGCCTCCAGTCTTAACTCTCTTGGCTCTGCCTCCGTCTAATCTCTTGGCTCTGCCTCCAGTCTATCTCTCTTGGTCTGCCTCCAGTCTAACTCTCTTGGCTGTGGCCTCCAGTCTAAACTCTTTGGCTTGTGCTCGCCTCCAAATCTAACTCTCTATGGCTCTGCCTCCAGTCTAATCTCTTGGAATCTGCCCTCCAGTCCCTAACTTCTTGGCTGTGCTGCCTCCAATCTAACTCTCTTGGCTCTGCCTCCAGTCTAACTCTCTTGGCTGTGCTGCCTCCAGTCTAACTCTCTTGGCTGTTGCTGCCTCCAGTTAACTCTCTTGCTGCTGCCCTCCAGTCTAACTCTCCTTGGCCTCTGCCTCCAGTCTATCTCTCTTGGCCTCTGCCTCCAGTCTAACTCTCTTGGCTGTGCCTCCAGTCCTAACTATCTTGGCCTGCCTCCAGTCTAAACTCTCTTGGCTGTGCTGCTCCATCTAACTCTCTTGGCTTGCCTCCAGTCTCTACTCCTTGATCTTGCCTCCAGTCTAAACTCTCTTGGCCTGTGGCTACCCTCCAATCTAACTCTCTTGGCTCTGCCTCCAGTCTAACTTCTCTTGGATCTGCCTCCAGTCGACAATAATCAACTCAATGAACCTTTCAACCTTATATTCAATCCCTGCATCCTTCCATCTGTCAAGCCATTTGGTTCATATAACTGTCGCTGGATAACTGTCTTATATGAGGCTCTGTGTCCTTATGGTAATGTCATGGATCTCTGCAACATGTTTTTTCCAGATTAAAACATCAGATTAACAAGACGACGCAGTGCAGTGATATGAGAGGAAATTTCTAGAACTGTATAGCATCTTCAATGTCATGATTTCTGAAGGAGACCAAGTTAGAAGATCCCTCTTCAAAAGCCCCCCACTATTAATATTACCACTGCAGAATATCATATAGAGGAGGATACTGTTCCCAAAACCCGGTGGGGATGAAAAAAAGGAATAGATCAATATAGAGGTAGGATACTATCTACTGTCAACGTGGATGAGGAATAGATTATATAGAGGAGGCATACTGTCCTACTGTCAACGTGATGAAGGAATAGATTTCATATAGAAGGAGGATACTGTCTACTGTCAACGTGATGGAAGGAAAGATCATAATAGAGGAGGATACTGTCTACTGTCAACAGTGATGAAGGAATAGATCATATAGAGCAGACACTGTCTACTGTCAACGTGATGAAGGAATAGATCATATAGAGCAGGACATACTGTCTACTGTCAACGTGAATGAAGGAATAGCTCAATATAAGAGCAGGACACTGGTTCTAACTGTCAACGGAAATGAAGGAATAGATATATAGAGGAGGTACTGTCTACTGTCAACAGGTAGAGAAGGATAGATCATATAGGAGGAGGATACTGCAACGTGATGAAGGAATGAAATCATATAGAGGAGGTACTGTCTTACTGTCAACGTGATGAAGAATAGATTATATAGAGGAGGATACTGTCCTACTGTCAACGGATGAAGGAATTAGATCATAATAGAGCAGGACACTGTCTATGTCACGTTGAAATGAAGGAAGTAGATCATATAGCAGGAGGATACACTCTACTGCAACGTGATGAAGGAAATAGATGCATATAGAGGAGGATACTGGTCAACGTGATGCAGGAATAGATTAGTATTGAGGAGGACAACTGTCTATGTCAACGTGATGAAGGAATAGATTCCTAATAGACGGAGGATACTGTCTAAATGTCAACGTGATTAAGGAAATAGATCATATAGAGAGGATACTGTTCTACTGTCACGTGATGAAGGAATAGATTATATAGAGTAGGATACTGTCTACTGTCCAACGTGATGCAGGAATAGATCATACAGAGGAGGATACTGTTTTTTAGCGTCAACGTGAATGAAAGGAATAGATCATATAGAGGGAGGATAACTGTCAACGTGATGAAGAATAGATCAATATAGAGGAGGAATACTGGTCTACTGTCAACGTGATGAAGGAAATAGATCAATATAAGAGCAGGACCCTGTCTACTGTCAACGTGAATGAAGGAATAGATCATATAGAGGAAGGATACTGTCTACTGGTCAACGTGATGAAGGAATAGATCATATAGTAGGAGGATCGTCAACTGAAATGAAGGAATAGGATCATATAGAGGAGGATACTGGTCAACGTGATGAAGGAAGTAGATTCATATAGAGGAGGATAACTGTCTACTGTCAACGTGATGAAGGAATAGATTCTATAGAGGAGGATACTGTCTACATGTTCAACGTGATGAAGGAATAGAGCATATAGAGGAGGATACTGTCTACTGGTCAACGTGATGAAGGAATAGATCAATATAGAGAGGAATATGTCTACTGTCAACGTGATGAAGGAATAGATCATATAGAGGGTAGGATACTGTCAACCGTGATGGAAGGAATAGATCAATATAGAGGCGGATTACTGTCTACTGTCGAACGTGAAATGAAGGCATAGATTTTATATTAGAGGAGGATACTGTCAACGTGATGAAGGAAATTAGATCATATAGAGGAGGATACTGTCTACTGTAACAATGATGAAGGAATAGATCATATAGAGGAGGATTATCTGTCCATGTCAACCGT
>NW_019949684.1:0-10310 GCF_002910315.2 Salvelinus sp. IW2-2015 | reverse complement strand
GACTTTGGTAGGTGATTCACCAGCTACATACACTCCCTGCTTCTGCATCCGCTCCCTGTCAGCCTGGGAGAGCAGAGACCCAATCTCCTGATCACTGGACCAGGAGCTGTCCTGACTGACTGACAGGCAAATAGAGCGGACCTGACCAGCCTCCAGACCAGGTAGTTCCCATGAAAACAAAGAACTTGTAATCTTATTAGGTGTGCAAAATATCAAACATTCAGAGGCTACATTCCCACTCTTTTTCCCCTTTCCCCCTCTCTGATGCTTTCACTCCTCTGACAGTCTCTTCTGTGGTGTGGACTGCCATGGTTGGTGCTACTTCCCAGCATTAGAGCGCCCCTCGATGGACAGTTTGACCTCCTGTGGGATGAAGGAGGGTCGAGAGGAGCCGGAGGGGCCCAGCTGAGGGTGCGCCCCTTCCTCTACCTTCATGTATCTCTGAAGGCCGGGGGCGGACCAGCGCCTCTGAGACGCGCTCGACACTGTCGACACCACTCCCACCCCCGCCCCTGGACGAGCAGAACCCTCTGTGTGCAAATAGTAACTGCTCTGGCTCCTAGTGTGCTCTGCTGAAGTCCTATTTGGTCTGGTGGGCATCTCACTCTGCCCAACACCCCCTAGTTGCATGGGCTCCTCTTTATCCCCCCTCTCCCTCTCTCTGTGGACACGTTCCATCCTGAAGTGAGGCTGTGGCCTGGGCTGCTGGGGGGCAGGGGGCCCCATGGGCTGGCCGATGGCCCCTGATGTGGAGTTGACTTTGGTGGAAGTCCTGGCTTGGGTCTGCTGCTGCTGCTGTTGTTGCTGCAGGGGCTGTTTCTGTTGCTGGGGCGGCTGCTGCAGAGTGATGGACACACACACGTCTCCTACCTGCAGGTGGTGGCAGGCCAGGCCATAGAGCTGGYCCGTGCGCTCTGGGSTGCAGGAGGACCAGCCCTGGCCAAACACAAAGAAGGGGTGRTCCGGMGGCACGTCYATYGTCACCTTGCTCTGCTGCTCGCCKACTGTGAAGTGCAGCGCCACCAGGCCGGGTCTCTGCTGGCTGGTCCTGATGTCCACCACCATGCTGGAGTCGATCTTCAGCCCCCCGCTCACCTCAGCACTCCGCACAAAATCCTGAGTCTGCAGGTCCTCAACACGCTTCAGCTCCCCCGTGGCTAGCTGGATGATGGCCCCCTTCATGAAATGGGAGGGATTGGAGGGGGCAGGGGTGGGCACCAGGGCCTGCGTGAGGGCTGCCGTGACTGGGACAGAAAAAGGCTGCTGGGGGTGCTGCTCCACGGCGGCCACATCCACCACAGCCCTGTCTGGGAGGCCCACTCTGGCTGGAGACTCAGAGGCTTTAGAGTAGGGGGTGGGGGTGGGGGAGGCCATGGTGACAGCAGAGGTGTCATCATTGGTCTGGCTGGGGTAGTGCTGGGGTGGCTGTTGATGTTGGTGATAGTCTAAGGGGACCAGGACTGTCTGTCCATTGGCCAAGATGACCGCGTGGCCTGGCTGCCCTGCCTGCTGTTGATGGGCCGTCATTCGGGGGTCTCCATACACCGCAGGGTGGATCGCGTACGCTGTCCGGCCAGCACTCTCACCTGCCTCCCCATGAGCCTCTCTGCCTCTCTGAGAGCCCTGGGATAGGTTCAGGGGACCAAAGGACACCTCTTTGCGGCCTCCACTCACACCTTGGACAGGAGAGGCTAGGCGACCAACGACCTGCTGAACCTTGAGGATGACAAAAGATAAATCTTATTAACACATTTCAATCAATCAACCTTTTTATCTTTAAATGTAATAAATTGTTGTGTCTGAGAAAAAGGAAAAAAGACTGAAGTTTTGTCCTCCTGTACCTCCTCTCAACCACCATTATTAAGCCTCAGAAAGCAGTGGTTTCCTATCAACTCTAGTCGAGACCACAAACCAGAGAATTTTTTGTCTTTCCTAGAAGCAGCAGGCAGTGTGTAGATGTGACTGGTTGCCCAATGATCAGCACACCCTCAACAAAGTAATAAAGGAAGGAAGTGGAGGGGAACATGGATATTGTGTCACAGCAGACACTATAAAAAGTCAYGTGCACTAAATAAAGTCAGAATTTTGGACAATTCATAATCAAATCAAAACTCTCCTTATTCGAAAATGTAAAATAAAACATTTATTTGACTTATGGAGTAGATTTGAAATAACTTAAAATAAGTAAATACATGCGTGTAAGTAATTACAACAAAACTTCAAGTCTTACCTCCAGGTCAGTGTCTGGGGTGCTGCGCTGCCCAGGCGAAGCCCTCTCGTCCAGCCTGCGGCTCTTCAGGCTTCTGTCCTGTGCGTGCTCCAGTGCTACAGAGGCGGATGCTGCCTGCAGCAGCCGTGCATTTCTGGCAATGTAGACTGAGTCCTGGAGCATCTCCCTGGCTGCCTGCTCCCTCTCCCCTCCTCCATTCAACTCTCTATCCCTGTCTGTCTCCTGCTCCCCGCTGTAGGGGTCCCAGGGGGCAGGTGCAGCCCTGGTGCCCTGAGAGTGGTAAAAGACTGGCACTCCCCGAGGACTGAGCTCTGCGGCGGGCAGCGCGCCCAGGTGCTGCTGGTGCTGGGCAGCCTGCTCCGAGGTCAGCATCAGCGGGACACCTCCAGACGACCCCACTTTTGCAAAGGCATGGGCAGATACATGGGCCTGGGTAGGAGGGGAGACCACCCCCTCCTGGATGACTGACTGGTAGGGGACCAGGTGGGGCTGGGAGAGGGTGCCCGAGGGAGAGATCAGGGAGCTGGGGACAAAGCCAGGGGGGACTGCATAAGGGACTGCACCGTATGGGGAGACAAACTGGAAAGAGGAGTGGGGGATCTGGGCATAGCCTAGAGGGGGATAGGAGATCCCTGGATGATGCTGTAGGAGAGATGAGGGGACAGTGTAAGCTGGAGAGATATGGCTTAACACTGGGTGTAGACTGGTCTGGGAGTAGGAGACAGAGGGGAGAGCCACCCTATAGAGCATGCTGTACTGGTCAACGGGCAGCCCTTGGAGGCTCTCAGCACTTTCTACTCCATAGTGTAGACCATGCTGTGCACGCAGCCACTCTTCTGCTGTGCCTCCTCCCTGAGTGTCACTACCGACCCCTGAGCTCTGAGTGGAGGCCACTTCCTCCCCCCCTCCCCCACCACCTCCTCCCCCCACCCCACTGCCTGCCCCTCCTCCCGCACTACTACTACTGGTGCTGTTGTTGAGATCCCTCTTCTTGGGAGGCAGGCACTCCTGATTGCGCTCGTGACCTGGCTTCATGGCGGTGCCGTGTAGTCTTGTCTGGGCGTGAAAGGCTCTTTATTGTGCAGCACGGGGAGTGGAGCCTGTTGGCCAGGCAATCAGCACCACAGGAACCAGCTCTGAGAACCTGAAGCTGACCTCGTCCACCGCCTCACCTTGAAACACAGAGAGAGACTGTGTGACCAGTCGTCAGACGACCCCAAGGATTCACCTTAACATARTACATCGATACATACTGGACCCACGTCACAAGCCAGGCTTAGAGTGCCAAGATGTTTGAGAGAGATTGTAGACGAAAGGAAACTTGTGTTTCCAGACCTAGGCACAGGAGATCCACAAAATGATGGACACAAACAAACCAAAGAAACTGAATTTCAGTTAAAGATGCACCATGCAGAAATTGCGCCGCCARTTCCTGGTTGCTAAAATTCTAATAGTTCGCCTGATTTCAGTTTGGTGACATAACAAGCAAGTATAGTTTAGAGAATCACTGTATCTTCTAACCGCTTTGAAGTATAGTTTCTATAACCAAAAGTAAAAGATGCAAAAACAAACCTTTAGGGACGAATAAGCACTACAAGCATTTCTCTATACTTGCAATAACATCTGCTAACCATGTATGTGTGACCAATAAAATTTGATTTGACTAGAAATAGCACACATAGAACACATCTACCGCTTCTTAGACTTGCTTTCAATGAGAATGACAGATCTATATCACACTTCTATGTGAATTTGGTCAGGTCGCCCAAAAAGTTACATATTGCAGCTTTTAACTCTGGATATTATTTCCTTGAATAATTAGGCCTCCGTGTGATGACAGGAGGTGAGAAAACCAACAGCACCATAAAGATTAGGCACACACTTCAGCTCATTTTATGGTCTGTGCCATATTGCTTTCTCCCCATAGCAACAAGTTGTTACAGGCTGAACTGTATGGCATAGTGAATCACAGCACACGAGAGATAGGGAGAGTGAGTAAGAGAGTAATAGAGAGACTTCTCTACACCTCAGCTGCTGCAACCAGAAATGCTTCCAGATTATTCAGAACCCTTCTTTTTTTTTTCAGCTTGCCTAATTATATTGTCTCGTCCCATGACACTGCTGTGTATTTTCTCCACAGTCAATTGGATTATTAGTGGGAAGCCATGGGAGGGAAAGGTAAGGGTGAAGACAGATTTGAGACTGTTAAAACACCCAGGCATGCACAAACACCTACACAACAAACCCTCTTCCACCCACATATATCCTCCCATTCTTTATAAAACCTTACGTAAACGTCTTAAATTACCCACATTCACATCACATGCCTCACTTTCTACGTGCAGAGGAGCAAAAGACAGCAGGGTGCTTGATATTTTCATAAATATAGTGCTAACATTTCCCCCGAATATAGCCTATTTTTGGCATGTCCATAAAGAAATTTGCGTTATTCGCTACAGTAGGCCTACTTGGTGAAAGATGCTGTTTTCATCTTCTTTGAATAGGAGCCATGCTCTCTAGGCATAGATCATGTTTTTGTTATTCTAAACGTAGAACATTGGACAAACTGCACTAGATCTTAGAAACATTTCCACATCTGATATCAAATTGATTAAGCTCTCTTGCTAGTTCTCTGGCTAAAACTGAAATTTGAGTTGGGATGGGAGTCAAAAATAGCAATCAAGTTGGGTGTTTCCTCATGTCATTCAAACAAGATTGAGAATACTAATACTGGCTACAAAACATGATCAAATAATTAGATGACAATTACATACTGTTGTTGGCATAGTTAGAAAAGTTAACTTTCGTGGGATGAAAATAATAGTGAAGTGAGAAGGCCAGGCAACGTCAGAATGTATGGCTGGACATCAGCGAACACTAGTAATGGCTAGCTAGTTAGCAGAATAGCCATTTATCATGTTATTATCGGTCAAATATAGTATCTCCAAACGCCACAACTTCCTGTCTTCTCGTGCACTTACCTCCAAATATCATTGTGGATATGCCTCGACTGCCTTACGCTTTCGGAACAGTTAATATGATAAGGAAATGTGGATGAAATCAGGGCTGATTAGTCGAGCCCATTTCGGAGGCCAGCAGACGAAAACCCAGTGGCGCTCCTAGATGACGTCACACATAGTAAATTCAATTTCCTGGATGATTTTGAGGCATATAAATCCTATCATTTTCATAAATTTGAGCTTCATGGCCAATAAAAAACATACACACGTTTACCTTCTGCTAGGAATACTTGAATTGCCATTTTCCCCCGAATGTCTGTATGCACAAATTAGGGAATTATCTATTTCCCTTCGGGAACACACATTGCCTTGTTCCTCTTTAAATGGCAATCCTCAGGCAATGAAAACAAGTAGTATTTTAGCACATTAAAAGTCTATCATTGGGATACTTTAGGAGGTTCTTGAATTACAAATGCAGTACTTTCTCAGATTTACAGTACCGGCATGTTATTGTGACGTGTTGTTTTTGCAATTTTCCCGGTTGATGCTCCAGTATTACAGCAGGGGGTGCTGATGGCCTTATTGATTTGAGTTAGTGTGTACAGTAGCTTTGCATTTTATTATACATACACTGACTGTAGTATGACCTGATTTGACTAATATCAGACCTGCATATAGCATGGTTAATATTTTAATTTGAATATCATGTGAAATATCTTCAGTTTCCCTTATAAATCTGTGTTGCAGACATTGCTAATCGTCTCATTTTGACAGCTTTCCAATCCAGACACAAGCATTGCAGCCACCTTATTGGGTGTCTGAAATACCGAGTAGAAGAATACTCACAAATATCTACCCCCCCCAATAACAAAAAAAACAACTTCAGACATTTGACATTTTTATTTGCTCTAAATTCCTTTACATTGACATTTTGCCTTACAGCTGTGACCCCCTGTGGTCAGAGAGTGTTGACAGTGCTTTTTAAGGGGGGAGAGGGTCAACATTGCACTACAGACCACTCAATTGTCCAACAAGTGCTCTGCAATGCCATAAATGTGTATCTCCAAACTTGATCTAACACAGTGACACTCCACAGAGCAAAGGTAAAACATAACATTAATCCCAACATGGTGTTACTTCAGATCAAGCACTTCAATTTGGCTTCCAGYTGCAGCTTTTGAAGTACTCCGTCTCTCCTAATGTCATTACTCTGGGTGTAACAACATGCATAGTAGAATAAGTGATAGAAGTGAACCGGTACATTGAACACAGTAAGTAAACCCACATTTCCATCTAAAAAAGGCACTGAGAATTTCCTACATCCCTGTTTTAGAACATTTGCATAACTGAATAAATATGTGCACTGTTGATCAATATCAAATTGTGTCAAATGAAGAGCACAATTGTCATACAATACCAGTGCTGAGTGCACCAATGGTGTGAATTAGTGGTAAACTAAAATAAGGGCTGTGCATTCATGGTATATAAACTAGAAGTAGGGGCTAAAAAAAACAGTAAGTACCATAATTAGAATAGCAATAAAAACAGTATATTATTTGTCAATTTACCATTACCAGTAGTTATTTCATACAGCTTCACTTCTTATTTGGGATTTGTCTTGTTAATATCAGGTGAAGGAGCAATGAGGGCTCATTAGAGAAAACAGATTCCAACTGTTTACATGTCTCCACTTCAAACCCACTCTGAAACACATCACCTGACTATGGTGAATAGACATGCTGATTGTCTGAGCATCAGTTCAGGAGGCGTCCAGCCATTAGCAGCATCAGTTCAGGCTATGCGGGTGTACAGTAATGATAAGACAGGTATCCAGCATGCCCAGCAGTTCTTTACTGCCCACAGCTCCAAATCATACATGTCCAGATACTGATGCATTTCAATGCCAAAGCCATCAAGGAAAAAGTTGATTGTGTCCACAAATGTCCACAAATTTCTTGTCTCAAACGGTGAAGGCATTTTCCAGTGCCAGTCCCCTGGCATTTTATTGGTGTGTTACGTGATTGATGATCATTTCCTGCAAGAAGGCCTAATAGTAAATAGCCTCGTCTGTCCTTCTCCTTTCACTATTCATGATTTGGTTAATATTCATTCTAGAATTAATGCAGTACCTTACCAGAAGGTCTCTAGAAATACAACTAAACTATATTAAGTGATACAAATAAAGCGATAAGTGTCTACCACAGATTTAACTCCTCCTCATAACTCCTTTTTTCCTTCGCAAAGTGTCATCAGCACTACATCAATGTCACTACAAAATCATATTCCACTAACATTCTTCTACATACTCAACTGAATCTAAAACTAGAAAGTGAAACTGGAAATCAAAATTGACTTCCTACAGAGAGCAACCCTGGCAAACCCCTGAAGAAATGTGCGATTTAAGCAAAGATGAATAATCTTGTGCAAAAACAAACAGCCACATCACCACATTCAACTGAGCTAGCCTCTGGCCTCTAGCATGATAGGACATCCCTTCTGGACTCTAAGCACTGATTTGAGTGAGAACTTTAGCCACGGGACCTCAGAGTGCCTCATTGGCCAGAGTTTCAGTGGAGAGCCATATCTTTGCCCCGTTCAGGAACTTGCTGAGAGGAGTYCCCAGGATGCTGCGGCGGCACATGTTCCCCACGGGAGAYAAGGGGAAGGAGGAGCTGAGGTACTCTGGAGTTGAAGAGGGCTCGTGGGTGGAACCGGCCTTAAAGTACATCCTGCTGTGGTCTGATGGGGGGGCGCTGGGGTTGGAGGTCGGGGTGCTGGCCGGAGTGGCCCCCTTGTACTGGCGTAGCTGGCTCTGCAGCTTCTCTACCTCATCAGCCAGCTGGGAGAGCTTGTGGTATGCGGTTACAGGGCCGCCCTTGGGGATGCTGGCTTCAGGGACCCAGCGCAGGAAGTAGAGCCTCCACAGGGCCAGGTGTGAAGGCAGGAGCTGGGGGATGAGCATCCCCTGTAGGTCTGCGGGCCGGGAGACCCAGTCCCTGAAGAAGCGCTCTGTTGGGCTCTCCACCACCTCTCTGATCTGGGAGAAGTCTGGTTTGAGCCGCGACACGAGGGAGTTCCGTCTGGTCAGGGTGAGGCTGTCATGGCCGTCCATCAGGATGTTCCTCAGGGAAGAGGGCATCCCTCGGAGTGTAGAACTGTAGTTTTTCTGGAAGAGAAAGGAACACACTCATTTACAAGTTATTTAATTTAGAATGTACATGCATGTAGATGGTGTTGATTTTACTTTGAGGAACATGACATTTTGATCTTCATGAATTCAGGTTATTTCCAGGCATCTGGGACTGTCCCTGGATAGTCTTGCATAGCTTTTCTTGCAAAGCTCCCTAAATTTACCCATCTAGAATTGAAATGTACTTATCCTGTTAAGGGGTGGTTGAGAACTCAGTGTATTCATTTGCATTCTCAAACAAAGAGAGCAAACTGACCTTAGTGCGTCTGAAGGACTTCACTGCTCCGTTCTGAACACAGGTGGCACCTTTGCCAACATACATGGGGTTGTTGAAAAGGGCCTGGTCTTTGGGGGTGAACTGCTGTGACCAGTCCCAGACAGGGGGGAAACGTAGGGCCTTCTCCTCCCCCACAGAGATGCACTTACTCTGAGCAAAGTCCTGTGGAGGAGGACAGGTAAGGTTACTAATACTTCCCACAGCTGCACACAGTTCTGAGCTGTATCATATCAGAGGTGCGTTGACGGAGTTCAATACAACCGCAACTATGTTGTGAGGGTTGAGGGGGAACTTCCTGTTTTTGTCTCTTTTTGTGTGTGTGTGTGTGTGAGCTCCTCACCATGCTGTTCTCAGTGCGCTGCTGGGGACAGTTGAAGAGGAAGGTGCTGAAGACAGGGATCCACATGCTGTCACTGAGCACAGTCAGGTAGGTCTCAGTGAACTCAAAGGCTGCTGGGTACTGATTTATAATCTGCCACACACAGTCCAGGAACAGCTGGAACAGAGGAGACTGAGGGGATGGGAGGAGAGGAAGAGCGGGAAAGGTAAAGAATATTGTGATTAAGGGCGGCAGGTAGTCTAGCGATTAAAAGCGTTTGGCCAGTAATCGAAAGGTTGCTGGTTTGACTCCCTGAGCCAACTAGGTGAACAATCTGTTGATGTGCTCTTGAGCAAGGCACTTATTCAGTGKGACTTACAGGAGCAATTAGAGTTAAGAGTGTTTGCTAAATGACTAAAATTATAAATTATAAAAATCACTGGGCACAAAACAATGACAACATTTCAAAGTACAACTCCATGTCAAGCTCCATTTCAAGTATGCAAATAGACAGAGCCTACCTCCTCTTTGTCATTCTTCTTCAAATGGTTGCACCGGTCGAGGAAGCGATGGCCAGCCATCACCCACTCCTTCTGCACCAGGCTCTGGAAGCCAGTGAGGCTACGGAAGTGAGGGTCCAGCATCAGTTGTACCAGAGAGGACACCACACAGCTCAGGTCCCTGTCTTCTTCCTCTGGAGAGAGAAGAGAGGCGAAAGAGAGAAGAGAGAAAGAAAAGAAGAGAGAAATACAGGTCAGAGACAGACAGACAAACAGAGGGGGAACTATACTTATACAGGAAACAGACAACTAAAGGACAAAACCATGTATTTCGTTACCTTGCAGAATGACAGACACATGTTTTCCCTCCAGCAAGTAGACTACCTCGGCTGAATGCTTCAGGAAGGTCCTGGAGCCAGGAATATGAAAGGATACAGTTGACTTTACTCTAGGTACAAATATGTAACATTTACACATACATCTTAAGTACGACATTCATTAACTCTGACCAAAAGTTGAGTCCAACCAAAATGATCCTATACTTGTTCATGAAATATTACCACTATTAAAAAATGTAAATAAAAGGACTAATATATATACCAGATGGTAGAGAGAGAACCAGCAGGAGCGTCTGTCAATGCTAGTACTTTTCTAAATTAAACTTCATGCAGGACAGGACAGCGGCAATGCCAGTGCAAACAGCATGGTGAGCCAACCTGCAGGGCCAGTGGCGTCTAAATATTTGTACATACCTGACATACTCCAGCCATCGAGAGCTTTCCATGGACGACAGCCACTTCTCCTCAGACTCCTCAAAGGGCTCTGCACACAAAC
>NW_019949683.1:0-10311 GCF_002910315.2 Salvelinus sp. IW2-2015 | reverse complement strand
GTAACATTTCCTGCCCGCTAAGCATTCAAATGTAACAAGTACTTTTAGGTGTCAAGGAAATGGTATGGAGTAAAAAGTACATTATTTTCTTTAGGAATGTTGTGAAGTACATGTAAAGTACAGATACACAGAAAAAAACTACTTAAGTAGTACTTCAAAGTATTTTACTTAAGTACTTTACACCACTGACTGTACATGTACATACAGTATACAGTAGGAACTGGTCTGGATGTGTGTGCAGAATCCTATAAGACCATGACATGTGTGAAGGCAAAGGGCTGTCAGATTGTAGTGGAACGTCATTGACATCAGAAAACAACAATCTGAACCAAATCATTTGCATTAGAACCTACTAGTCAGACAGAGGAGGAAAAGCGGTTTCAAAATTATTTATTGGATATTTCATATTTGCCATAACAGTTAACATTCAATGTGTACATACCTTTAAACATATTGATCAGAGTACAGTGCATATCAATAGTATGTATTATGTGAGATAATGAATGATCACTGTTTGGAATAAATAGGCCCTGCAGTGACGAGAGAGGTATGGGTTGTGTTCCCAATGGCACCCAATCATATTCCCTACATCAGGGGTCGGAAACAGGTGGACGGCGAGCCAAAATCTATTCCCACTAATAACAAGAGAGACATATGTGATTGTGTCTCAATGTAATCAAGGYATGAACTTATTGTTATTTTCCAATTCAATCTATTTTTCTGTTTGCTTGTGGTCCATTTGCATTGTACAAATTTCTATAATGATGATCCGGGCCCCGCCCACCACCACTGCCCTACATACTGCAGTACTGGTCAAAAGTAGTGCACTATGTAGGGAATAAGGTGCCATTTAGGATGGGCCCCGAGAGAAAACATGACTGTCATATTTCTCTGTTTGAATAATGGGATCTGTTCCTTTTTAGTGTTGTTTTGGTTATCCAACCAATGTGCTGCATTGTAAAATGTCTTGTAAATACTGTGTTTTTAAGTGCAATATTGAGAGTATGTAGATTTTTTGTGGGACTTTATTTTCTTACCTTATTTAGTTGTCTTAACGCCTGTTTAAAAAGACTGGATATAAACCGTACAGTATATTAATAAGCACTTGCTGTTGTTGGATCACAGGTATGTTTAATACCTTTCCCTTCTGGTTTTATTCTCATGCATTTACGTGCAATCACCAATGATTTGTAGAGACATGTCATGTGTTTTGCAGATACATTATCAAGTGCCACTCACTCAAACGCATACTGACAATAATCAATGCTACTGATATTTACAACAACATATCGATAACGTTACCATAACATTGGGTGTTGACATGGATACTGTTTGTAGAATCCTAACTGGATTGAAGGAACATCATGAAGATGTTTTTGGAACAAAACTTAAGTGCTCTAGAAAGACAACATACTAAGATAATAAAGACAGTTTGATCACCTGATATTTTGTTTGGTAATACTCATTATAAACACACAGAGGGAGACATGTTCCTAGTTTAAAAGCATTGAGCAAAAATGACCATAAAACTCAATCTGTCAGTGTGATTTTATATGAAACTTTTTTCCAACAATGTTTATTATAAAGAGGCCACTATTTTTCTATAGCTTTTTTCTAAACTCTAGTTGAAAAAAAAAAAAAATGCCCCCCTTCAAATTAAATGACACTGGAAGATTATAATGAAGTTTTCGGTATGTCTTTTGCACTTTGAACAATTATTTTGKACTATGAAAACTTCCCCTGAAAGTTCTGCATTATGTTTGTGAATTTCAATAAATGTATGACTGGTGACTTTATGCATAATTTGGCACATGGATACACAAGGATAAGTAATTGATTAAGAAATGAAGTGCTTGTTTAAATTACTAATGATTTGCATATTTGTAAAACAAAGATTAGCCAACTATTCAATGGAAACCATCAACCAGAATACAGGAAGTTGATTTTATAATGGCCTGTTTGTGACTTGTTCATAATTGTTGCTTCCATTTGATTATCACATCATTGATACTTACTATCAATTACTATACAGGTAGTAGGAAAATAAAATGAAAAACAGAACAGACCGAACAAAAGTAGTTTTGCCTTCACACGCTCTTTTTAAGATTAAAAGCATTGGTCACCAAATATCATGGTCATACGCTATGACACCACAGCCACCGCCATGCCGGCGGCCATCTTGTTCATGTCCTTAGATGGCAACTTCCTGTAGAACCTGTGTCCCCTGTCGTCGCTGTCCTCAAACACGAAGCCCGGCAGGGAGTCGTAGCTAGCTGGACAAACGCTGATCCTACAACACAAAATCATATCATTACCTGAATGATATACGAATAAAATACCAGAAAATGATCTATACAATACCTTTATTGTTCGCTCGTGGAAAATAATCTTGCTGCAAGTTCCAGCATCATAATCATCACAAATCACAACACTAGCATTTATTAAGCTTGAGGTTATAAAAGTGATTCAGTTTACATCAGTCATTCTTTTATTCAGGTAGTAAAACAGCTTCACTTTTGTTTGTGTCCTCCTGGGATGGAACGGCTGATTCAGGGACTCCAGACTAAATGCTTGTGGGTTAACTTTTGTGTGTGTGTCAAATCAAAAGTTATTCATCACGTCACACAGTTTCAGCAGGTTAAACAGTGCAGCGAAATGCTCAGCGTGTGGTGCATCTCTGCTGGGTAACTGTGTGTGTGTGTGTGTTACCTCTTGGGGTGAACTCTGTGCTGTACATGGTGCCGCCCTCCAATGGGGCATCAGCCCTCATGGGGGCGTGAGCTGGCTTGAAGCTCACATTGGGCTGCAGTTCGTGGGGTGTAAAATGGGCCTGGATAATAGAATACAATCAAATAGAATAGAATTTCAAATAATGGCTTATAAGAATGTGGCCTAGAGCCAAAGAGAGACAGGGGCTCTGCTACACTCTTTAGAAAAAAAGGTGCTATTTAGAACCTAAAAGGGTTATTCGGCTACGCCCATAGGATAACCTCTAAGAACCTTTCCACAGAGGATTCTAAATGGAACCCAAAAGGGTTCTACCGGGAATCAAAAAAAGGGTACTCCTACGGGGATGCTGAAGACCTCTTGAACACCTTTTTTCTACAGTGTATATGTGTAGATAATTGAGCAGTGTCTCAAAGAACACCCTACACCACCACCCTAACCCACCCACCCATATCTGGCCAAAAACTAGTGCACTCCATGGAGGCAGTACTGAGAACTGGCCGGTGATTTCAGATGGTAGGTACTATAGTATCTCCTATTGTTGTGTCCTTCCGCAGGGCACTTAGCCCCTAAAAACAGCTCTATAGGTGCACAATGTAACTGATCCTGTGCTCCTCACAAAATTATTTTTCTATAGGCGGGTGTCATTTGAGAATTGCCCTGGCATGCCAATGGAAACAGAAGAGTCTTGAATTGCCTTGAAAGTGGTGAGGTGGTCCATCCGTCCGGTGGCTCTCTGCATCTCCTCAGGCTTCTTGATCATGGCTTGTCTCTTGACCCCAAGGCTGGTAGTCATCCCTCATGGTGGTGCAGACCTGGAGGTAGTGGGGTGGGAACGTTCATTTTGATGCTACAATAAACGTACCCAAAAAATCCCAACTGACCCGGTTACAGGACAAAATGAGAACACACTGTTTTGAACGTAATAAAACATGTATATTCAATCATATTCACGTGCTGTTGAAATAATCTCCAAGAATTTAACAGCATACACTTTAGTGAATATCATAACTATAATATAACATCAGAACATCGACATCAGTAAGACACATATCAGTATGCACATACATATAAGTACAACAACATAACCGTTAAACGATATATGCCCAGCAATATTAACAGGTGCAGTGCATTCGGAAAGTATTCAGACCCCGTCATTAAAAAAAAATATATACACGTTACAGCCTTATTCTAAATGGATTAAATACATGTTTTCCTCATCAATCTACACACAATACCCATAATGGCAAAGGAAGAGAAGTAAAAAAAAAAAATAAATATCACATTTACATAAGTATTCACACACTTTACTCAGTACTTTGTTGAAATTTCTGTCTTCTTGTGTATGATGCTACAACCTCGCCAACGTGTATTTGGGGTGGCAGGTAGCCTAGTGGTTAGAGTGTTAGGCCAGTAAGGTTGCTGGATCGAATCCCTGAGCTGACAAGGTAAAAATCTGTCGTTCTGCCCCTGAACAAGGCAGTTAACCCACTGTTCCGGTAGCCGTCACTGTAAATAAGAATTTGTTCTTAACTGCTTGCTAGTAATAAGATTAATATTATAATAAACTGGGAGTTTCTCCCATTATTCTCTGCAGATCCTCTCAAGCTCTGTCAGGTTGGATGGGGAGTGTCGCTGCAAAGACATTCAAAGACTTGTCCCGAAGCCACTCCTCTTGTCTTGGCTGTGTGCTTAGGGTTCTTGTCCTGTTGGAAGGTGAACCGTCGCCCCAGTCGGAGGTCCTGAGTGCTCTGGAACAGGTTTTCATCAAGGATTCTCTCTGTACTTGCTCCGTTCATCTTTCCTCAATCCTACTAGTTCCCAGTCCCTGCGCTGAAAAACATCCACAGCATGATGCTGCAACCACCATGCTTGGGATGGTGCCAGGTTTCCTCCAGATTGATGCTTGGCATTCAGGCCAAAGAGTTAAATCTTGGTTTCATCAGCAGAGAATCTGTCCCTCTACCATAAAGGCCTGATTGGTAGAGTTCTGCAGAGATGGTTGTCCTTCTGGAAGGTTCTCCCATCTCCACAGAGGAATTCTGGAGCTCTGTCAGAATGACTATCTATACAGGTAGTAGCAAAATAAATCAAAAACATAACACTCCCTGACAAAGCCTTCTGACCGTGCTCAGTTTGGCTGGGCGCCAGCTCTAGGAAGAGTCTTAGTGGTTCCAAACTTCTTCCATTTAAAACTTCTTATGGCTGAGATCCCGTTAACTGGATCGATATGACAACAGCCAGTGAAAGTGCAGGGCGCCAAATTCAAAACAGAAATCTCATAATTAAAATTCCTCAAACATACAAGTATTTGACAACATTTTAAAGATACACTTCTTGTTAATCCCACCACAGTGTACGATTTCAAATAGGCTTTACGGCGAAAGCACCACAAACGATTATGTTAGGTGAGTGCCTATTCACAGAAAAACGCAATTTTTCCAGCCAAAGAGAGGAGTCACAAAAAGCAGAAATAGAGATAAATTTCACTAACCTTTGTCATCTGATGAAGATCATTACTCATAGGACTTCATGTTACACAATACATGTACTGTATGTTTTGTTCGATAAGTTCATATTTCTATAAAAAAATCTCAGTATACATTGACGCGTTATGTTCAGCAGTTCCAAAAACATCCGTGATTTTGCAGAGAGCCACATCAATTTACAAAATACTCATCATAAATGTTGATGAAAATCCAAGTATTATACATGGAACTTTAGATAAATTTCTCCTTAATGCAACCGCTGTGTCAGATTTGAAAAAAACTTTGCGAAAAGAAAACCATGCAATAATCTGAGTACGGGCTCAGAGCCCAAAACAACCATAAAGATATCTGCCATGCTGTGTCATCAACAGAAGTCAGAAATAGCATTAGAAATATTCACTTACCTTTGATGATCTTCATCAGAATGCACTCCAGGAATCCCAGTTCCACAATAATGTTTGTTTTGTTCGATATGTCCATCATTTATGTCCAAATATCTCCTTTTGTTAGCGCGTTTGGTAAACAAATCAAAATTCATGACGCGCGTTCACTAGGAGCAGACGAAAGTCAAAAAGTTCCGTTACAGTCCGTAGAAACATGTCAAACGATGTATAGAATCAATCTTTAGGATGTTTTTAACATAAATCTTCAATAATGTTCCAACCGGAGAATTCTTTGTCTGTAGAAATGCAATGGAACAGCGCTCGCTCTCACGTGAAGAGCGTCACGAGCTCATGGCATCTGCCAGAGCCCTGACTCATTCCCTCTTCATTCGACCCACTTCACAGTAGAAGCATCAAACAAGGTTCTAAAGACTGTTGACATCTAGTGGAAGCTTAGGAAGTGCAACATGACCAATATCCCACTGTATCTTCAATAGGGAATGAGTTGAAAAGACAAACCTCAGATTTCCACTTCCTGGTTGGATTTTTCTCAGGTTTTTGCCTGCCATATGAGTTCTGTTATACTCACAGACATCATTCAAACAGTTTTAGAAACTTCAGTGTTTTCTATCCAAATATACTAATAACATGCATATCTTAGCTTCTGGGACTGAGTAGCAGGGAGTTTACTCTGGGCACCTTATTCATCCAAGCTACTCATACTGCCCCAGCCATAAGAAGTTAAGAATGATGGACACTGTGTTCTTGGGGACCTTCAATGCTGCAGACATTTTTTGGTACCCTTCCCCGTCTGTGCCTCGACACAATCCTGTCTTGCAGTTCTACCGACAATTCCTTCGACTCATGGCTTGGTTTTTGCTGTGACATGCACTGTCAACTGTGGGACCTTATATAGACAGCTGTGTGCCTTTCCAAATCATGTCCAATCAATTGAATTTACCACAGGTGGACTCCAATCAAGTTGTAGGAACATCTCAAGGATGATCAATGGAAACAGGATGCACCTGAGCTCAATTTTGAATCTCATAGCAAAAGGTCTGAATACTTATGGATTTTTTTTTATTTTTATTGTTTTTTTAAATTAGCAAAATGTCTAAATACCTGTTTTCACTTTGTCATTATGAGGTATCATGTGTAGATTCATGAGGATTTGTTTTTAAAATGGATTAAATAGAATAGGCTGTAATATACAAAATGTGGAAAAAGTCAAAGGGTCTGAATACTTTCCGAATGCACTGTAAATATTCAGACCATTTGCTAGGAGACTTGAAATTGAGCTCAGGTGCATCCTCAGATCATCTGACAGAATGACATTTCACCAATCAGGCCTTTATGGTAGATTTGACAGACGGACGCCACTCTTCAGTAAAAGGCAGCCCACTTGGAGTTTGCCAAAACAAGGCACCTAAAGACTGAGAAACAAGATTCTCTGGTCTGATGAAACCAAGATTGAATGCTTTGGCCTGAATGCCAAGCGTCATCTGGTGGAAACCTGGCACCATCCCTATGGTGAAGCATGGTGGTGGCAACATCATGCTGTAGGGATGTTTTTCAGTGGCAGGGACTGGGAGACTAGTCAGGATCGAGGCAAGATGAACGGAGCAAAGTACAGAGATCCTTGATGAAAACCTGCTCCAGAGCACTCAGGACCTCAGCGGGATGAAGGTTCACCTTCCAACAGGACAACGACCCTAAGCATAGCCAAGACAACGCAGGAGTGGCTTCGGGACAAGTCTTTGAATGTCCTTGAGTGGCCCAGCCAGAGCCTGGATTTGAACCTGATCTAACCTATGGAGAGACCTGAAAATAGCTTTGCAGCGACTCTCCCATCGAACTGACATTTGCCAAAATTCTAAAAACTGTTTTGATTCGTCGTTATGCGGTATTGTGTGGAGATGAGGGCAAAATATATTTAATCCACTTAAGAATAAGGCTGTAACGACTGGAAAAAGTCAAGAGATCTGAATACTTTCCGAATGCCTGTATCGTCTCATCCCACCTGGAAGGGAGCTGATGACTTGGTGGGCCGATTGAAGGGCTTGGCAGAGATGAAGGGCTGGATGTTGTGTTGGACGTAGTCTGCACCAGACGTGGTGCTCATGTCCATGTGCTCTGTGGGGCTGACGTACTGCGGCTCTTGTGCAGCTGAGGCAGGGACACGGGCCACTGCTGGAAACGCTCTTTAAACTCTGTGCTGCTCTGAAAGGGAACGTCAGACGTCACCTAGAACAGAGTAGAGTGGAATAGGGTTTATTGTTGACCCTCAGATGGACATTTGACTTTGGTTTCACCTCAGTAACATACATCAACTCACCAGATAATCACATTGAAAATAAAAAACATGGGACATTCAAACAAAACTACGTCTATCTTGAATCTGCACTTCAATACAGAGATTTTTTTTAATTTAGTCATTTAGCAGACGCTCTTATCCAGAGCAACTTAACCTAATTGCTCTTGTAAGTGCCTTGCTCAAGGGCACATCAACAGATTTCACCTAGTCAGCTCGGTTACTGGCCTAACCTCTTAACCGCTAGGATACTACAGATATCAGCCACTGTCTACTAATGATCAAATACCAGTTGACGTTATCACTGGCCAGAAAAGGTAAGTGAAGAGGAGTGAGTTAGTGAGATATTAATCTGGGTTAACCCAGAACTAAAATCATGTGTAATTTGATCAGATGCTCGATTACATAGTCTGTGACTAGTGAGATGTCATTAAACACAGCGTTACCTTTCCAGGGTTAGGCTTATAGCTCTGGGGCAGCTGTCCTGGCAGGCCCTGGTAGTCTCTTCGGTTGGTGGTGAGGTCTTGTAGGGGCTGGCTACTGGGTTTATAGGGCTCTGGAGCCTTCACCCAGCGTGCCTCCAGAGGGTGGGACACATAGCACTGCTGGTTACTGGTCACCCCATCGAAGGGGGTATCGGACATTTTGGGGATACTGGAGGGTTTGAAGCTCTCTCTGGGGGCAAGGCCTCGGGGGAGGAAGTCGTCCTGGAAGGTGGTGTGGCCGTCGAACTTGGCGTCTGGCGGGTGGTAGGTCAGATCGGGTTTCTTCAGCTCCCGCTTGCACATCTCCCACTGTCGGAAATCCTCTTGAAACATTAAAAGAGTTGTATGTATTAGTTTTGGTAATAACCATAGTTTATTTATAGAGCGCATTTGTTATTGTTATGATGTAATTTTGCTGTATAAAATATCCCATAGAAATTGCAACGTATTAACAGAATCAGAAAAAAATTATTGCATTCACTGACCAGGTGTGTGTGTGTGTGTGTGTGTGTGTGCCTCAAAGGGCTTTGCATTAAATGAGAGTGGTTGAATAGCAGAAGATTGACACAGTCTCAACTTTAAATGCCAATATTTCTTATATAATACTAAGATAAGGATCACTGTGCGGTACCCCTTGTAGAAATGTGTAATATGTCATAAAACAACGCAGAATAGCTCACCTTTGTATGTAGGCACTGTATCCATTTTGTGCCCTGTTGCGCGTACCCTCTCGCTGGGTCTGGAAGGGGCGAAGGGTTGGACCTCATAAAGGCTGTAGTCCTGTTTGTAGGTGGTCCCCAGATCTATGACTCCAGGTTTGGGTTTGTACTCCGCCTGCTGTTTCCCCGGTCGTCGAGTCACCACGTAGGGAATAAAGTCAGTCCTAGGGAGAGCGAGAGAGTAACCAGTCTTTTTCATTCATTTGGGATTGAGACCTCTGTGGATAACTCCTAATTAATATAGTTGGTGATATCTACATAAGAGGTTGACTGTTGAATATGGAATCTGCTTGACTTTTAGAGACCACTTAAAAAGGTAAATTTTCCAAAATCCCCTCAAAACCGCATGGCTTGCATGAGGGGTGTGTGTGTGTGTGTGTGTGTGTGTGTGTGTGTGTGTGTGTGTGTGTGTGTGTGTGTGTGTGTGTGTGCCTCAAAGGGCTTTGCATTAAATGAGAGTGGTTAAATAGCAGAAGATTGACACAGTCTCAAATAGCACCCTATTCCCTTACATTTGGTTGTACACTACTTTTGTCCCCTGCCCTATGTGGCATTCTTGGCCAAAAGTAGTGTACTTGAAAGGGATTGGTGTTTCATTAGGGTCTGATCCATGACTAAGGCGTTTACTTGAATGTAGTAGTTCCATCCATTCTCCCCCGGTCACCGTGGTTAACAGGCTTTGGTTTCAGGCTCTGGGGCGGGTTGTATCCTCCATAGGCGGGGTACTTCTCTGTGTACTCTGTCAGGACACATGTCATATTGGGCTTTCCATACAGAGCTGTGGGTCGGTGGGGGCAGCGATGGCGTCTAGACAGAGGGCAAAGTTCAAAACACGTTATTTTACTGAAAGTGCTCTATCTTAAACTTGACAGCTGTGCTGACGTGCATTAACAGTGGACTAATGAACACAATACCAATAGAGTGTAGTATTAATTTACAAGCAATTATGGTGACTGGCAGTGAGTTAGGCTAGGTACGTGGCATGCCACCTACACTTAGAAAGAGCATCCTCTGAATGAAATAACAGACTAGTCATCTTAACTCTTTCTTTAATTAAGTGCAGAATGGAAACCAGCAGGCTGGGTGTGAGCAATTATCTACCTGGTTATGCAATGCAATGAATGTGTACTGACTGAGCTTGGTGTGAATTCTTCAAAAGAATGCCAGACGTGTATTTAATCTTAGATTAACAGACAT
>NW_019949682.1:0-10311 GCF_002910315.2 Salvelinus sp. IW2-2015 | reverse complement strand
ATGTGTGTGTGTGGAGGAGGAGGATGATAGCTGGTTCAAGGTGCCTGCTTCACCCCACAAAACGTATGTGTTGCCCACTGTATGTTTTAATGTATTGTGTGTCTGCGTACATGTGGTTGTTTAGCATGCGGCTAGCTGACTCTGATGGCTCTAACTGATCCCTCAAGGGGAAATTGGGGATTTATGCTAACTGCCAGTGTGGCTAGCGTCAGACGCTGCACTGTAAAATAGCCAGGCCGTCTTCCGGTGAAATTGCCAAACTGCCAACTAAAACTGTCACCAGACAGGCCTGTCTGACAGGACAACCAGGACAGGCCTGCCAGCCATTAAACTATCATCTTACACTTTGCTGTGTGTGTGTTTGTGTGCTGTGTGTGTTTGTGTGCTGCATGCGTGCTGCGTGTGCATCCGTATAATGTGTGTGTGTTGAGCAATCTGCATGTTTGCCGTTGTGTGTATTGATGCGTGCATGTGCACGTGGTTGTGTGTGTTTGTGCGTGCATGCGTGTGTGTGTGTGTGTGTGTTGTTTGTTGCATGCATGCGTGTGTGTGTTGGTGTGGCTGCGTGCATGCGGCGTTGGTGTGTGTATTGTGTTATTGGTGCATGCGTGTGTGTGTGTGTGTTTTGTGCGTGCATTGCGTGTGTGTGTGTGTGCGTGCATGCGTGTGTGTGTGTGTGTGTGTGTTGTGCATGCATGTGTGTTGTGTCGTGTGCGTGCGTGTCGTGTGTGTGTGTTATGCGTGTTGTGCGTGCATGCGTGTGTGTGTGTGTATTGTGCGTGCAGCGTTTGGTGTGTGTGTTTTGTGCGTGCATGGTGTTGTGTGTGTTTGTCGTGATGTATGCTGCGTGCTGTGTGGTGTGCGTGTGCAAACTATGGTGGTTAACTACTAGGCAGGGAGTCTGTGGTTTCCCAAATGTCCTGTGTGTAGAATATACAGTTCTCGGTAGAGCAGACAGGTGACACCAGAGGTTAAAGTCCCCTCTCATCTGTGCTTAAATAGGTATGCTACTGAACTGTCGCTACTGACTACACACACACACACACACACCACACACACACACACACACACACACACACACACACACAACACACACACACACACACACACACACACACACACACACACACACACACACACACACACACCACACACACCACACTGCCTGAACACTTCACTGAGAGGTCAGAAGACACTGTTAAACAACAGAAGAGGAGGTCTCAGTTGTGTAACTTCTTCCTCCCCCAGACTCTCCCCTCTCTTCTCTCTCTCTCTCTCTCTCTCTCTCTCTTTCGCTCTCTCTCCCCTCTCTCTCTCTCCCCCTCTCTCTCCTCTCTCTTTCTCTCATCTCTCTCTGTCTCTCTCTCTGTTTCCATCCCACCCATAAATTCTCTCTCCTTCTACTGTCTCAACTTCTCCCCTCCCTCCCTCTGTGTCTCTCCTCCATAAATCCTTCTCTCCTCTCTACTGTCTATTTCCTCCCTCTCCTTTTCTTCTCTCTACCTTCCATATCATCTCCCTGGACTGTCTTATCCCCTCCTCCATCTCCACAGCAGGGTTTAACAGGCAGGAGGATGTTGACCCAGGAAGAGATTAAAAGCCAAGGAAACCATTTATACTGCTCCACCTGCACCTGAACATCCTGTGCACGGCTGTGGGGTTATACACATTCTGACTGTGGGGTATAACACATCCTGTACTGTGGGGTTATAACACATCCTGTATGTGGGGTTAAACACTCCTGTACTGTGGGGTTATAACACATTATGTACTGTGGGGTTATAACAATCTGTACTGTGGGGTTATAACACATCTTACTGGTTAACCTGTGTGGGGTTATAAACATTCTGTACTGTGGGATAACACATTCTGTACTGGGGTTACAACACATCTGTACTGGGGTTACAAACATCCTATGTGGGGTTATAACACATTCTGTACTGTGGGGTTACAACACTCCTGTACTGTGGGTTATAACAACATTCTGTACTGTTGGGGTTATAACACATCCAGTACTGTGGGGTTATAAACACATCCTGTACTGTGGGGTTACAACACATCCTGTACTGTGGGTTATAACACATTCTGTACTGTGGGGTTATAACACATTCTGTACTGTTCCGGGGTTACAACACATCCTGTACTGGGGTTACAACACATCTCTGTACTGTTGGAGTTATAACACATCCTATACTGTGGGGTTACAACACATTCTGTACTGTTGGGTTATAACACATTCTGTACTGTTGGGGTTACAACACATCCTGTACTGTGGAGTTATAACACATCCTATTACTGTGTGGTTTACAACACATTCTGTACTGTGGGGTTACAACACATCCTGTACTGTGGGGTTATAACACATCCTGTACTGTGGGGTTATAACACATCCACTGTACATGTTGGGTTACAACACATTCTGTACTGGTGGGGTTACAACACATCCTGTACTGTGGGGTTTACAACACATTCTTGTTGTAACTCTGGGGTGCGTAGGGTTACAACACATCCTGTAACTGTGGTGTTACAACACATTCTGTACTGTGGGGTTACAACACATTCTGTACTGTGGGTTACAACACATCCTGTACTGTTGGGTTACAACACATTCTGTACTGTGGGTTACAACACATCCTGTACTGTGGGGTTACCAACACATTCTGTACTGTGGGGTGATAACACATTCTGTACTGTGGGGTGATAACACATTCTGTACTGTGGGTGATAACACATTCTGTACTGGTGGGTTATAACACATTCTGTACTGTGGGTGATAACACATTCTGTACTGTGGGGTTACAACACATTCTGTACTGTGGGGTTACAACACAATTCTGTTACTGTGGGGTTATAACACATTGCTGTATGTGGGTTACAACACATTCTGTACTGTGGGGTATAACACATGCTGTACTGTGGGTTATAACACATCCTGTACTGTGGGGTTATAACACATCCTTACTGTGGGGTTATACACATGCTGTACTGTGGGGTTACAACACATTCTGTACTGTGGGGTTATAACACATGCCTGTTACTGTGGGTTATTAACACATTCCTGTACTGTGGGGTTATAACACATGCTGTACTGTGGGGTTACAACACATCCTGTACTGTGGGTTATAACATATGCTGTACTTGTGGGGTTATACACAATCCTGTACTGTGGGTGATAATACATCCTGTACTGTGGGTGATAACACATCCTGTTACTGTGGGTTATAACACATCCTGTGCTGTGGTTATAACACATGCTGTACTGTGTGGTTATAACACATCCTGTACTGTGGGGTTATAAACACATCCTGTACTGTGGGGTGATAACAACATCCTGTACTGTGGGGTGATAACACATCCTGTACTTGTGGGTTACAACACATCCCTGTACTGTGGGGTGATAACACCACTTCTGTACTGTGGGGTGATAACACATCCTGTACTGTGGGGGATAACACAATCCTGTACTGTGGGGTATAAACACATCCTGTACTGTGGGGTTATAACACATGCTGTACTTGGGGTTATTAACACATGCTGTACTGTGGGGTTATAACACAATGCTGTACTGTGGGTTATATACCATTCTGTACTGTGGGGGGTGAACCAGTTGAGTAACACATCCTGTACTGTGGGGTGATAACACATCCTACTGTGGTCATAACACATCGTACTATGGGGTGATTAACAACATCCTGTACTGTGGGGTATAACACATCCTGCACTGTGGGGTGATAACACATCATACTATTGGTGGTGATACACATCCTGCACTGTGGGTGATAACACATCATGTCTATGGGGTGATAACACATCCTGTACTGTGGGGTGATAACCAACATCCTGCACTGTGGGGTGATAACACATCATGTACTATGGGGTGATAACACATCCTGTACTGTGGGGGTGATAACACATCCTGCACTGTGGGTGATAACACATCATGTACTATGGGGTGATAACACATCCTGTACTTGGTGGGGTGATAACACATCCTGCACTGTGGGGTGATAACACATCCTGCACTGTGGGGTGATAACACATCATGTACTATGGGGTGATAACACATCCTGTACTGTGGGGTGATAACACATAATGCATGTTACAGATCCAGATCCCGGATCAGCCTGTGGGTCACCACTGGGTCAGAATGTTATTGACTGTTCTTCATGTAAAACTGTTTTATGACTGAGATGAAAGACTGTATCTAGCCTGTACATTATACAACATGGTTATAGCCTGTATCTATCTACTATATATAGATAGCCATGTATGTACAAGGTGGGGGAACATCCTGAACGGCAAGGTTCCATATTGCACAATCATTTATTAGTTATACTAGTTTACATCATGGCATTGTTAAAAACTTGTTTCTGATTGGCTTTAAGGGCATTCTAGAGCGTGCATGATTTCCCTTTATAAAATGGGTGGTTCGAGCCCTGAATGCTGATTATACCACGGGTGTACCATGGGTATGACAAAGCATTTCTTATTACTTCTCTAATTACATTGGCAACCAGTTTATAATAGCAATAAGGCACCTCAGGGGTTTGTGGTATATGGCCAATGTAACACGGCTAAGGGCTGTATCCAGGCACTCCGTGTTGCATCGTGCTTAAGAACAGCCCTTAGCCGTGGTATATTGGCCATATACCACACCCCCTTGGGTCTTATTGCTTAAATAACACACAGTAGAATTTAATGGCTATAATTCATTCTTACATGTTCTATGTTTGAGCTGCTTTTGAAAGCAAAAGTAAAATTGAAAACATTATTGGCATTATTGAATTCGATTTTCATAATGGCAAGCTAGGACTGATGATTTGGTTAGCTAAACTAACAAGTTTGTTAGGTTACCAATGCAACTACTGTAGCCATCTAGTAAACTTGCTAGCTACTTCAGTAGATGTTGAACACATTTCTAGCAGCAAATGTGTTCAATTATAGCCATGGTATAAAAGGGACAATCAACTCGGGGCTCAAGGCGTTCTCTGGAAAACATTGCAACTTGTTGATTATCCCTTACATATGCTAAATCTGTCTATATACAGTACCAGTCAAAGGTTTGGACACACCAACTCATTCAAGGGTTTTTCTTTATTTTTACTATTTTCTACACTGTAGTGAATACATCAAAACTATGAAATAACACATATGGAATCATGTAGTAACCAAAAAGGTGTTCCAAATGTATTTTATATTTGAGATTCTTCAAAGTAGCCACCCTTTACCTTGATGGCATCTTGATGTCTTCACTATTATTCTACAATGTAGAAAATAGTTGACTTTTCCACATTTTGTTATGTTACAGCCTTATTCTAAAATTGATTAAATAAAACATTTTCCTCAGCAATCTACACACAATACCCACAATGACAAAGCGAAAGCAGATTTTTAGAAATGTTGCAAATTTATAAAAAATTAAAAAACAATACCTTATTTACATAAGTATTCAGACTCTTTGTTATGAGACTCTAAATTGAGATCAGGTGCATCCTGTTTCCATTGATCATCCTTCAGATGTTTCTACAACTTGATTGGAGTCCACCTGTGGTAAATTCAATTGATTGGACATGATTTGGAAAGGAACACACTTGTCTATATAAGGTTCCACAGTTGACAGTGCATGTCAGTGCAAAAACCAAGCTATGAGGTCAAAGGAATTGTCAGTAGAGCTCCGAGACAGGATTGTTTCGAGGCACAGATTTAGGGAAGGGTACCAATACATTTCTTGCAGAATTGAAGGTCCCCAAGAACACAGTGACCTTCATCATTCTGAAATAGAATACGTTTCGAACCACCAAGACTCTTCCTAGAGCTGGCCACCTGACCAAACTGAGCAATCGGGGGAGAAAGGCCTTGGTCAGAGAGGTGACCAAGAACCTGATGGTCACTCTGACAGAGCTCTAGAGTTCCTCTGTGGGGTTGGGAGAACCTTCTAGAAGGACAACCATCTCTGCAGCACTCCACCAATCAGGCCTTTATGGTAGTGGCCAGCCAGAAGCCACTCCTCAGTAAAAGGCACATGACAGCCCGCCTGGAGTTTGGCAAAAGGCACCTAAAGACTCTCAGACCATGAGAAACAAGATTGAACTCTTTGGCCTGAATTCCAAGTGTCACGTCTGGAGGAAACCTGTCACCATCGCTACGGTGAAGCATGGTGGTGGCAGCATCATGCTGTGGGGATGCTTTTCAGCAGCAGAGACTGGGGGCGAAGGTTCACCTTCCAACAGGACAACAACGTTAAGCACACAGCCAAGACAATGCAGGAGTCACTTCGGGTCTCTGAAAGTTCTTGAATGGCCCAGCCAGAGCCCGGACTTGAACCCGATCTAACTCTCTGGAGAGACCTGAAAATAGCTGTGCAGCAAAGCTCCCCATCCAACCTGACAGAGCTCGAGAGAAGAATGGGAGAAACTCCCCAAATACAGGTGTGCCAAGCTCGTAGCGTCATACTCAGGAAGCCTCAAGGCTGTAATCGCTGCCAAAGCTGCTTCAACAAAGTACTGAGTAAAGGGTCTGAATACTTATGTAAATGTGATATTTCAGTGTTTTATTTTTTATAAATTAACAAACATTTCTGAAAACCTATTTGTGCTTTGTCATTATGGGGTATTGTGTGTAGATTGATGAGAAAAATAATATTTAATCAATTTTAGAAAAGGCTGTAACGTAACAAAATGTTGAAAAAGACAAGGGTTCTCAATACTTTCCGAAGGCACTGTATGTATATACAGGATATGCTATATCAACGTTATTAGTGATGTCAGGTCAAACCCTGGGTCACTCTAAACTACACATTGTGTGCTACGTGGTAGGCTATAGCCTACAACATGTTCTAGTACAAAACACAGTGAAGGATATCACTGACTCTGATGGAACTGTGGATGAGAGTGGGACTATAGTCTGGAAATGAAATAGGGGATGTAAAGAGGGACGATAGAGAGAGAGATAGAGAGAGAGAGATACATTATGGATGTAAAGAGAGAGAGAGAGAGAGAGAGAGATAGAGAGAGAGAGAGAGAGAGAGGAGAGAGAGAGAGAGAGAGATACATTATGGATGTAAAGAGAGATAGATGTGTCTAAACTCTGGTGTCCAAAACACCAGCGCGCCCTAGACCTTCTGTCTGAGGACAAACTAGGCTCACCTAGCCACATAAATATACACACAGGCACAAACGACCTGAGAGCACAGCAGGAAAGGGTGCCACAGCACTGAAGGGAGTGATTGAAAAAGCTTCTTCTACTTTCCCCACCCTGCTACCACGAAAAGACTTCCACCCTGCTACAATACAGCGGGTAAACGCAAGCATTTCCCGTGACTGTGCCTCAAAACCAAATGTTTTTCTGGCCCACCACTCCACCCTGGACTTGAACAGCCTCTTGAACCAAGGTCCACCTCTTACAAGGCAGCAGTGCCCACCTTTGCCCGGACTCTAAAGGACATCGCTCTCAACAGCAGCCCCAACACTTCACCCACAGAGCAACAGATCAATAGACACCCCACCCAGGACCAGCGAGGACACCTCCAAGACCTCCAGGACCCCCCCCTGGACCTACACATAGAGGACCCACGCAAGAGGACCTTACATCCAGACCACAGCACCCCAGACACATCCACCCCCCAACCCAACCAATCAACACCCCCCCACAATCAACCATGCCCACACCCAATTTAGGCCCCCTCAGATCAGACCCCATGCCACTCCTGCCCCACCAAAAGCCTTTGGTGGGCAGGAGTGGAAAAGCCTTCACTATATCAGTGAAAAGCCATATCACTATATCATCCTGGAATATCCAAAGGTGTCTGATGGTCATCTGCCTTTGGCCTAGAAGAGCAGGAACCCGGACTTCACCCAAAGAAAATCCAGCTAATGCACGACATTGTCAATCCTAGCTAAAGAAACATGGATAAGAGGAGACGGGACCCACTGGTATGCCCTCATAGGTTACAGAGAGCTGTGTTTCTAGTCGCATCCACCAAACTACCAGGTTGAAACAGGGAAGGGATCACTAGGGGAATGCCTTACATTTGGATATAGAGCAGACACTAAACTCACTCCATTTAAAAATTAATCCAAAACAGGAACACTTGTTTTTGAAGCGTAGAAATTTCAAAAGGAAATTATCTTAACAGAGAAATAGTGTCCTGCCTGTGTGCTACCTATATCCCCCCACTAGAATCCCCATACTTTAATGAAGACAGCTTCTCCATCCTGGTAGGGGGAAATCAATAATTTTCCAGTGCCAGGGACATTGTTTTAGTCTGTGGCGACCTAAATGGCCAGAACTGGACAAGAACCTGACACCCCTCAGCACACAGTGGGACAAACACCTGCCTGCAGGTGACAGCATTCCCTCCCCCATATGCCCACCTAGGCACAACTATGACAACATATACCAACAAAAAACGATGCTGCTACACAACTGTCCTGCAGCTCTGTCGCGACGGGCATGGTTGTAGATCTCGCTAGCAGAGATGGATGTCAATGTAGGCTTCGGAGCTGTGTAGCTCCCTTATGCTTCACAGACGTAACACCTAGTAGCTCATCTCTTGGCCAGTAAGCACTGTCAGACTTACTGTTATCAACTCTCCGAGCCTCAACCCAGACAGTTACTCTCAGAAGCGGTTCACAGTAAGACCAACTGCACACCTCTCATCCAGAACCACAGCAAATCACAGTCTGTACTTGAACAGAGCAAATTACTCAATCATGAGGCATCAAAGCCAAGAATGGAATCTGAAAGTCAACATCATAAAACTGCTATAAGATGGAAGGCAATGCTTTTTGGAAACCGTACCAAATAATACACATTTAGTCAACAGCAAATTCAATCCCTTTAGGACAAACTTACACATGGAGGGAAAAAACTTCTCCACTGGCAATAGTGTGAAGTTTGCTATAAACTTTGGCCGATGTAGTTTAGAAAATCTTCAACCCAGTATATTTGGCCTCTCAGTCTTCCGTCTCCAGAAGCCTATCAAATCTAAAAATCTCAATAGTAAAACCGAAAAATGAACAACAATGACACAATGGTTTGATAAAGAATGCAAAAATAATCTAGAAATAAATAAAAAACCTGTCAACCAAAACATAGAAGACCCCGTGGAGAAAAACCTGAGTCTACGCACGTCACTATGGTTGAATTCACGTATAATCCTTATACAGAATAATACACTACGGCAAAACAGAAGGAACAGCACGTTCAGCAAATCAGAGTCTCAATGTAATTGAAGAGTCTATAGACTCAACCCAATCTTCGGGAAAATTGGAGAACAAAAAAACACAAAACTGGAAACAAAAACGAAAACTTATACTATCTTCAAAAATGAGAGTCGTTATGGGTAAACCACTTCTCCAATTCTTTTTCGGCTCAGGTATAACTAAAGATGAATTACAAGAGCAAGAACATAGTACATGATCAAATGACAAATCTAGAATAAACTAGTAAAGACTACCAGAACCCACTGGATTTCTCAAATTGGAACCTTGAATGAGTTACAGGACAAAATAAAAACCCTCAACCCAAAAGGCCTGTTGGTTTGATGGTATCCCTTAATGAAATTTGATCAAAATATACAGACAACCAAATTCCAATGGCGTGATTACACTTTAAATAATCTTTTAACATCGTCCCTATTAGCTCTGGCATCTTCCACCAATTTTGGACCCAAGGGAACTCGATCACCCCATTATCCACAACAAATGTGGAGAACAAATTTGAACCCCCAATAACTACCGTGGAATTATGCCGTCGAACTATTAAACCTTGGGAAAATACTCTGCCATTATATTAACAGGCAGATTCGTACATTTCCTCCCAATGAAAACAATGTTACTGAGCAAATTCAAATTGGCCTTTTTACCAAATTACCGTACAACAGACCCATGTATTCACCCTACCACCACCCTAATGACAACCAAAACAAACCAAAAACAAAGGCAAAGTCTTCTATGCTTTGTTTGATTTCCAAAAAAGCTTTTCTATTCAATTTTGGCGATGAGGGTCTGCTATACAAATTGATGGAAAGTTGGGTGTTGGGGGTAAAACATACACATTTATAAAATCCATCTGTACACAAACAACAAGTTGTGCGAGTTTTTAAAAATTGGCAAAAAAAACACACACATATTCATTTTCTTCACCACATGGGTCGTGGGTAGTGCGATCAGAGGATGCAGCTTTAAGCCCCAACCCTTCTTCAACATATATATCAACGAATTTGCCGCTGGGCACTAGAACGAGGTCTGCAGCACCCGGTTCTCACCCTACTAGGGAATTCCGAAGTCACAATGTCTACTGTTTTGCTGA
>NW_019949681.1:0-10314 GCF_002910315.2 Salvelinus sp. IW2-2015 | reverse complement strand
CCGAGAAGACTCAAGGAGACTTCGAAGCTCAGAGGCAGTCCGGTGACATCCCACTGGAGCACTGAGGCCTGCGGTTGATATTCAGATATCCAGGTAGTGGCTTATGAGCATACCTTCTAATATATAAAATGGAAAACGTGTTATGTAATACTGCACGTGTGGCGCTTATGGGCTTGTCAGTAATAATTATAGAAGGAGATTACTGTCTAAAGGACAGATTACCAAATTATGTTGAAGTGGAGCGGAAACGAGACTAGTGCGTCACCTATTTTCAAAAGAGCAAAAAACATATGGTGTTTTTTACTTCAAATTTTCACTCCGTAAACTGTTAGCAGCAATGATCAATCTTTTATTGGTTGAAAAAGGACATAACAGAAAGATATCGACACAAAAGATGAACAGTAGGCTATTGTTACCCTTACGCCACATGACAATTTGCCTGTTCAGACTATCACACCTACATCTGCTTTTGTGCATTCCTGTGTGCTCACTAGGTTCCCACTGGGCCCCCATGAGCTAGCCTACTTCAAACAGATGTTTTCTTCTGGTCTGAAGCAATACTGAGAAATGTGTCAGAAGGAAGTTGCCTAGTTGATTGTTCCCCCACTGTGTGGTTGGTCTTTTGTGGTGCATTATGCATTGTGTATTAGGGTTTATTTTTGGTCGCTCTGTTTACATTGCAGTCATTATGTGATAACAGGCCACTGTCCCTGAGACTAACACATCTTGGGCGTTCTTTGTGTGGCTGTTTGTCCTCCGGTTGTTTACACACAGTTTAAAATTGGGCCTTTCACAGGAAGGTTAGGATTTGTGTGCGTGTGTGCGTGCGCACGTGTGCGTGTTATCGAATGACTAACAAAAACCAACAAAGGTTCTTGGAGGTAAGAAGTACTCTTAAAACCACTTCCTATCACAGGGTTTTCTCTGTACTTATACTCTGCTTCTAGCCTGTTAATTAGTACTACATAGGCCACATTAACTTGGTAACTTAACAAAGCTCAGTTGTTATTTTCTACGTTAGATTATTGAAAACATTAGGAATCATCTAATCACTGATCTTCATTCATAATGAATCAAATGAACCAGCTGCATGAGATAATTACTCAAGTCAACTTTGTCACAGCAGTGAGCTTTAATCTTAAATGACTAAAAACCAAACTGAAATGAAAACAAATGGGAACACTGAACTGTAATAATTCACTTGTCATTCATGCCCTAGGTACCTTGAGGCTAATACTGTTTTGCAACTTTGTCTGCAATAGGGGTGTGAATGTTTTTAACGTTAAAGAAATTGGGATCCTTACGTTAAGATTTTTTTTTTTTTTTTTTTTTTTTTGTAGAATCCAGAAAGTAACGGCATAGTTGGTCAATTTCCTCAACAACTAACGAGCTTGACGCACGAGGCACTTCACTACTGTTTTGCTGCTCTGGCTACCACGCTGTGACAGCAGTGAAATGAACCCATGCATATGTGCAGATGCTGTGTGAAATGACGTGTTCTCTCTCTCATCTCAATATCCTAGCCTTTTCATTGAAGTTGCGAGACATTGACGGCCAAGAATTGCGAGATATTGCATAGCGAGAGAGCTTTTGATTGCCGATAAATAGCCTAGGCCAAGTGCACAGTTCTGACTGTCTGCCTGTTGGTCGACCTGCCTATACTGTGCCCTCCCCTCTCTCTCCCGTCCTCGTTTGCTCGCTATGAAGATGCAGGTGTTTTCAGAAGTACGGCAACTAATAGTCTCCTCCATTCCCAAAATACTAAATCTTAGGAGTCGATTCCTAGCGGAATTTAATCGTGACACTCGAAATGGGTGTTGACACGTTATTTTGAAGTCTACCTCTCACCCCTACGTCATTGTCGTTAACAGTTGGAAAAAATGGCTGAGAAAGGCAAGCGACAGCAGCAAAGTCCTGTATGGCAATACTTTGAGAAGGAAATGAAACATTTGCGAGGTGGAATTGAGGTACATTTAATGCTTAACCATCTGAAAGGGACGCACTCGTGTTTGTTGCTGGCCAGCACATTGTGAATTCACATGGAATTGAATGAATGTTTATCGTTTTAACAAAATTGTTTAATTTGTCACATCCTAGTCTGCAGTACAATATTCTGCATCTTGTCCATTTATGAAAGCTTGAGTTGTTTTTTTATCTTCCACTTTGTCCAGTGTTCTTTTGTCTTCAATACAACAACATGCTTAGTTGTTAGTTCATCATCAAACGGAACACAACCCAAGCTTTCAGTTCCTTTGCAGAATTGCCATAGTGCCCTTCAAGGAACTGTGTGGCCTTCTCGGCGGTGGCCAACCTGAAGCAGTGCATCCTGGCCCTGTCCTCCCGGCTGACGGGGGCTGACAACAACCCCTCTCCTGGTGTTCAACCTCAAGGACCAGTACCCCCACCATGGAGCCCCAGGGCCAGCTACCAGATGTCCTGAAGAAGGTGGTCACCACCTATGACATGGTGGAGTACAGGAGGACTTTTGTTTGAACAGTATTATGTTTATATATATTTTCTCTTTTGTTTTATAAGGTTAGTTGATAGAGGACATTATTTTTAGGACCAGGACTTGAAATCTGGGATTTTAGACCAACTACTAATGTGCTGGTTGTAAAAGCAACTCAAAACACCTAGAAAATGAGTTTGATTCTAAGTCAAGAGGAGGGTTTTAGTGGGATTTGAAATGGTAAACTGGGGGTAAGAGAGTTAGGTAGTAGGGCAGGGGTGGGTTGTTTTTAATCAAGTAATTTAATCAATGTTGACAATGGACTGAAGTTATATAATTAAGCAATAAGGCATGAGGGGCTTGTGGTATATGGCCAATATACCACGGCTATGGCTGTTCTTAAGCACGACACATCGCAGAGTGCTGGACACAGCCCTTTAGCCGTGGTATACTGGGCCCATATACCACAAACCCCCGAGGTGCCTTATTTGCTATTATAAACTGGTTACAACGTAATTTAGAACACAGCAAAAATAAGTGTTTTGTCATACCCATGGTATATACGGTCTTATATACCACGGCTGTCAGCCAATCAGCATTCAGGGCTGGAAAACACCAGTTTATAATGTGTCATTGAGGCTATTTCAATACAGACTATTACGCCTTACACCTCACGTAATCCAATGTACCTTAATAATAAAAGAGTGTTATAGAATGCCCTCGTCCCCCATTTTTGAATATTTCATTACTTATCTACTGTATTTGCTACAATATAGCGAGCAAGATAAAAACAACATGAAAGCTCTGCTAGATTATCCAACGTGGCCATGGAAAACACTTTAGGAGCATCTGATATTTCATCCTCAAATCTGTACTATTTGCTCTGAATATGTATTGAATATCGCTTTAAAATATTTCATACCTTGATATTTCTATTGACACCAGCTGTTTTCTGTGTCAGACATGTTTGCAGTGTGCTGTGGCACAAAGCATAAATCCTGGAAAAGTATTGTGTGAAGCTTATTATTCACTGTAGAAACACAGGTCAAAGGCTACAGCTGCATTAGTACACCATTAGCATTGCCCTGTCATTACCTAATGTATTCATAATGTCTCATTCTCTTGACTTTAGACCCCACACAGAGCATGAAGGTAATGTGCTAACTAACCTGCGAACAGATGAATGTGTGTAATTTTACTCAAAAGTGTCTCTCATTGAGAGTCAATGGGCAGCGTCATGAAGTTTGGATCATGAGTTAAGTGTTAGATATGGACTTTGTGTGTCCTCAGCAATTTTGATGAAAATATGAAGTGAAAGAAGATCAAGTCGTGTACATTTTATGTAGAAGGACTGGAAGCTCAGTTTGGGTGAACTTTTTTAAAAAGACATTCTACTCCAAATATGAATAAATACAATTATGCTGACATGCCCCTGCCTGTGCTTCTCACAGAAAACACTTCATGTTACATTTTATTCCCAACATTTTCCCTGGTTGCCACTATTCTTGCTCAACCAAATTCAGTTGAAGTCAGAAGTTTACATACACCTTAACCGAAGACATTTAAACTCAGTTTTCACAATTTTTTACATTTAATCCTAGGAAGAATTCCCTGTTTTATGTCAGTTAGGATCACCACTTTATTTTAAGAATGTCAGAATAATAGTAGAGAATAATTTATTTATTTCAGCTTTTATTTCTTTCATCACATTCCCAGTGGGTCAGAAGTTGACATAACACTCAATTCGTATTTGGTAGCATTGCCTATAAATTGTTTAACTTAGGTCAAACGTTTCGGTAGCCTTCACCAGCTTCCCACAATAAGTTGGTGGAATTTTGGCCCATTCTCCTGACAGAGCTGGTGTAACTGAGTCAGGTTTGTAAAGGCCTCCTTGCTCGCACACCGCTTTTTCAGTTCAGCCGACAATTGTTCTATAGGATTGAGGTCAGGGCTTATACCTTGACTTTGTTTCCCTTAAGCCATTTTGCCACAACTTTGGAAGTATGCTTGGGTCATTGTCATTTGGAAGACCCATTTGCGACAAGCTTTAACTTGCTGACTGATGTCTTGAGATGTTGCTTCAATAAATCCCACATTTTCCTGCCTCATGCTGCTCTTTTTGTGACAGTGCACCAGTCCCTCCTGCAGCAAAGAGCCCCACCAACATGATGCTGCCACCCCCGTGCTTCATGGTTGGGATGGTGTTCTTCGGCTCGCAAGTCTCCCCCTTTTTCCTCCAAACATAACGATGGTCATTATGGCTAAACAGTTCTATTTTTGTTTCATCAGACCAGAGGATATTCTCCAAAAAGTACGATCTTTGTCCCCATGTGCAGTTGCAAACCGTAGTCTGGCTTTTTTCATGGAGGTTTTGGAGGCAGTGGCTTCTTTCCTTACTGAGCGACCTTTCAGGTTATGTCGGCATAGGACTCGTTTTACTGTGGATATAGATACTTTGTACTGTTTCCTCCAGCATCTTCACAAGGTCCTTTGCTGTTGTTCTGGGATTGATTTGCACTTTTCGCACCAAAGGAGAGACAGAACGCATCTCCTTCCTGAGTGGTATGGACGGCTGGTGTGGTCCCATGGTGCTTATACTTGCGTACTATTGTTTGTATAGATAAACTGGTACCTTCAGGCGTTGGAAATTGCTCCCAAGGTTGAATCAGACTTGTAGAGGTTCTACATTTTGATTTCTTTGATTTTCCCATGATGTCAAGCAAAGAGGCACTGAGTTTGAAGTAGGCCTTGATACATCCACAGGTACACTCCAATTGACTCAAATGATGTCAATTAGCCTACCAGAAGCTTCTAAAGCCATGACACTAGTTTTCTGGAATTTTCCAAAACTGTTTAAAGGCACAGTCAACTCAGTGATGTAAACTTCTGACCCACTGGATTTGTGATACAGTGAATTATAAGTGAAATAATCTGTCGTAACAATTGTTGGAAAAATTACTTTGTGTCATGGCACAAAGTAGATGTCCTAACCGACTTGCAAAAACTATAGTTTTGATAACAAGAAATTTGTGGAGTGGTTGAAAAACGAGTTTTAATGACTCCAACCTAAGTGTATGTAAACTTCCGACTTCAACTGTATGTAATCTGTCTCAATACAATTTAAGTCACTCCAAGTTACCCTAACAATTGACCCGTGTTACGTTTTGGTCCACTCTCCCTGTGCACTCGAGGTGAATTGCGGAGCGGTATCGTGCTCAACCATGCCACTGCTAAACACTCTGGGTTTTAAAATGGTGCATTTCAGAATATGTAGGAGTTGAGAAATAAATAAGTAATGAATGGAAAGCCGGATCTAACTCTTTTTTAACAAATTCCCCACGATTGAATTAAGATTGTTGTGCCATTGACTGCTTGTCAGATTGCAGGTTTCCCTCCTATGGCCCCGTAACTTGAATGCACTTTGAGAGGAACATTTCTCTCATAGAACACACAACATCAAGCTAACTAGGTAAATAGAAATACACTATTCTACTATGGGGTTGTCTTGGTTTTTCTACTTCATTACTTGTTTTGTTGCAGAGGAAAAGTAAACGTGGACTCTCCAGTATCATCACGTGCTCCTCTGCAGAAATTATCTTAATTGAATGTGCTGTTCTTCGTGTTGTAAATGTATTGTGTCGATTTTTCTAGAAAAAATGTAGGGAGTACGCAATGTATCACAAAGTACTAGTTTTGTTAATGATAACTATTACCATTTGAAGCCTTGTAAAACACTCCCAGTAGCACACTAAATACACAAATCACCATAGCCTAGTCTTTAGCGGAGCAAAGCTAGCGTTGAGTTTCAGCCGCTTACCTCACAATCCACTATAAATACCTCCCCATGTTGCTGTGTCTGTCACCCAAGGCTATAATTTCTTCACCCATTAGTAAAGTAATCAGTGTGCCTGACAGCCTCCAGCCCTGTTACTGCAGCTGTGGACTGTCACAAACAGCCCCCCCTCCTCCCTCACACACCCCGCAGGCCTCCCCCAGCTTAGTCCACGACGTGTTACACTCATCACAGACTGTAGGAATGCTCTGGGTTGCACTCATAAAACTAGGTTTGATGCCCACCTCAATAAATATATAGGCCATATTGTTAATTGGTCAGGGCTTTCAAATCATGTTGTAAATCACTCTTAATTTTCAAATTGATGTATCACCAAGAAAATGTTCTAATTGGTTTATTTCCTAATATCCCCACTTGGGTGTAGAGGGCTGGAGTCACTGTTTGAAACCTTCATCTCCATTTTCACTGCCTGAAGTGGAACGCCCAGCCCAGCAGTCACCATGGACAAGCTGTCAACAGACAAGTCACAGTGCTGCTGATCCCCTCAGCTCCTGTCACATCGCTCTCAATGCTTCCTAAGTAGGTACTCTCTTTTTTCTCACTGGCTGGAAAACTGGCAAAGCAACAGGGATCGATCTCAGGGCCATGTTGTTGGGTCACCGGCCGACGTCAGAGATTGACTTGGCAACTGGAGCTCTGCTGAAACAGCTGCCCACGCTCCCCACCCCAAGCCCACGCTCCCCACCCAAGCCCCCGCCCGATCTGCTTGGCAATGGAACAAGACTGTCTGCCTTTTATTATGTGACCTTGCAGTGCTCTTAAGTCACTGAGGGAATGTACAAGTCATTACGCCAGAGCAGCGAATATAAAGCCAACACCCGTGCACTAATTGAAATGGAAGGCTGCCGTAACTGTGTCATCTCGCCCGCAGAATCCATTAAGAAACCTATTCTAATTTTAGATGATACATCATTTCCTTCAGATTATCGTATTAATTGCACTCCGAGAGACGGTAAAGAAGGGAGAAAGATCCAGATGGTCGTATCCGTGTGTACGTCTCCTGGGTCGTGCAGTGGGTATTTTACCAGGATCCATGACAGTAAACACACGCAACATTAACCTCCGAAATTACCCCGATGTACCAGGGATGTATTTTGGGGTGTTTTTTATTTTTTGGTCATGCATTAGAAGTGCAAATGGGCCTCTCTCTGATCAGAGCACACATGACATTTTAAACACAGTCATGGAGGTTAGAAGTGTGTGCAACTTAATTAAGGCAGGGAGCTAAATGTAGCGGTCCGCTACCCAGCTGTGATTGCCACAGATAAGGCTGTGTTACGCCTCTGAAAAGGCCTCTCCTATATACAACAGATTGGCTATAATAACCTCTCTTGAAATCACATGTTTTCAGACCAACTCTGAAACTGGACTGGAGTGTCATATTTTATAACGGTAACATGCAATTACTGTAATCCCTAGTTTGTCTTGCGAATTTCATAAATACTCGTCGGATACACTCTCCTCCCTCTGTTTTTTACCGTGCCTCAGCACAACTCCACGCTGCTTGGCCCTTCTATCTCTGTAATAAGGGCCTAGGCTTCTTTCTCCCTGCACTGGATACATACTCCGCAAAAAAAAAAAATGAAGATAGCTCACTACCGCAGGATGCCAGGCTGCTGTAAAGGGAATAAGGGTTCACTGGACTGTCCTGCTTTCTCCTCTCCTGACAGATGATCCAGACCAGCAAGACTCTGCTGGAGAACTCTGAGGGAGCCTACGACCGAATACTGCTAACCCAGAAAGCAGGTAAGAGAGGGAAAGATGATTAAAGAGCGATGTTAGCATGAAAAGCCCATTTCTCTGCAAAGATCTACTGTCCCTCAGATCTTCCTTCTTCCTTTCATATACAATCACCCCCCCTCTCTGAAGTATGCCATGGAGAGCAGCAGCTAACAAAAAAGATGGACTGATTATGCCGGCCCTGTACATAAGTTATTAACATTTGGGACTGTTGTGCAATACACATGGATTAGATCAAATCAAGTTTGGTGGCTTTGTGTTCTCTTGCCAAAAGGAACTTTATTTTTAAATGCTACACAGCCTTTGTAGTAAATCTCGCTGTGATCGCCGCTTGACTCTAGGGGTCAGTGTTCATATTCTAACAAAYACATTCCCATGTAGGCGGATGAGTAAATAAACTTGGATTCAAACGACTCATCCACGACTTTATTAAAGCATGCACATATAAGTATATTACATAATGTAGGCTAGCCTGGCCAATAGAAACTAGGAATAAATTGGTGATGTTTTACAAGTCAATCCTTAGGGATGGATCAAAATTTACACAATGGTTACTCAGGCCTACCTGTCTGACAGWCGAAATTAGGCTATAGGCTGCTATAGCCATAGATGTCAGTCAATTCCTCTACCCATCATGCATTCTTTAAATATCCTACCCCGTGTCAGTGAAGGGCTGTTAAGTTAAAACCAACACTCGAATTGAGAGGGTATCTATTATTTTTTTTAATGGCAAAAAGCACAGGCCTACCCCTTGTTAGCTTAAGATTTTGAAGAAAATTAAATGGGATCCGATTATATAAAGTGATCGATAACAGTGCTTTGGTSCACAATGTTTTATGCTAGAAACAAGCTGTAAAATACCCAGGAAAGACGTGACACAGATGAATCCTTTCTTTGACATTAAGAGGCTGAGCCACAACCTTCTATAGCCGATGAGACAAAACAGACTTTGATTGGGAAGTAATCTAATTCTGTCACTATCAATTGATTAAACTGTTCACTATGTACAATAGAAGATGTTTAAACCCAGACAGCTTTTAGGAGAAACCTTCTGACCATCTCTTGTTGGGTTAAGCCACAGAAGAAAAGTAGCCAGCAGWTAAAGCTTATGTGTCAGTAGGCCTACTCTGTCTGGGGTGGAAAGGTAGGCCTAACTTTTAAAAGAACCATGATKAGATTCCTAATCATTTGCAAACAGGGACAGCTTCGTTGCAAACCAAGTACACCGATTTGGCATTGGAGAAATATGATAAGATGAACACATAAGCTATCGCTCAGTCCATTCTTAGCCTGTAATTTTGGTAATTTGTGTGGTATTAAAAAAGATTATGTAGAATTGCCTGACATTTTTATAAAAAGGAAAAACATTTCTCAGACCTGCAAATACAATAATAGATTCTGGCAATGCTTTTACTATAAAGGAGATCTTTCCACTTCTACTGTTGTCCATGGTGGTCTGTGAGCCCACAACCTCCTGGCCCTCAGCGCTATAAAGAATTCCTACGTTGCTATGTGATGCTCTGGTCTGTCTAAGACGTGAGGGTAAACAGTAGACATGTTCTCTGCTATCCACTTTGTTTTAATTACTATTTTGGGTATAGGGGATGGTCACTTATAAAAATTTAAAAAATACATTCAGTGAGGGATTAGGTCAAATATATTTTTCATTTCAGAGAGGTCTGATTTTCTCCATGTAACCCTTATTACAAATAATGTTCACTCCCTTACCTGCATGTTTTCTCTGAGGTCGGTGGCTTCCCTCAGTGGCAGTATGGCTGTCTTGAAGATGTCATTCCACAGCTTGATTGAACCAGAACTCTCATGGGTGGCGTACTCCCGACTTCTCTTGCCCTTACGCACAGGACAGTCCCCTCTTGTGAGGCTTGCCCCCACCCCTTCGGTTGGTGGTGGCCACATGGACGAATAGCCAGGCGTGGCGAAGGACTTCCCCCGTTAGCGATTGTAACGGTATGTGCCGGAATCCCGGCTGGAGACACTCGGAAGGGGATTGTGTTACTGGCCGATGAACTCATCACCAATGTAGTCATCATCACGCACACGAAGCGCACCATGGGCCAACTCAGGTAGGTTTATCTGAACTCAAGCTTTCGTCAAACAGTGGGTTCTCCCCCATCTGATGACATTTTAGTCCTTTGCTCTAGCACAATCAGCAGGATGCCATGGATCTCCACCATAGACGTAAGGGTCAACAACATCTCCTTTGGAGCCTGAGCCTTTGGGTTTGGGGAAGTTTTGTCCACTTATCTCTCTC
>NW_019949680.1:0-10316 GCF_002910315.2 Salvelinus sp. IW2-2015 | reverse complement strand
ACATGTTTAGGTGGATTAGGGTTAGTTAATAGGGAGAGGTTTAGCGTGGATTAGTTAATATGTACGGCTAGTTATTAGTAAACCTGGTTAAGGTTAGTTAATGATGTAGCTAGTTATATACATCATTAGGTGGTTTAGGGTTAGTTAATATGTAGCTAGTTAATAGTACCATGGTTAGGTGGGTTAGGGTTAGTTAATATGTAGCATAGTTATAGTCATGGTTAGGCTGGGTTAGGGTTCAGTTAATATTACTAGTTATAGTACATTGGTTAGGGATGGGTTACGAGGGTTCAGTTAATAGGTAGCTAGATAATAGTACATGGGTTAGGTGGGTTAGGGTTAGTTAATATGTAGCTAGTTATAGTAAATACGGTTAGGTGAAGTTAGGGTTAGTTAAATATGGTAGCTAGTTATAGTAAACAACTGGTTTAGGTGGTTAGAGGTTAGTTAATATGTAGCTAGTTAATAGTTACATGTTAGGCTGGGTTAGGGTTAGTTAAATTGTAGCTAGTTATAGTACGACAGTATAGTGAGTTAGGGTTAGCTTAATTATGTAGTAGTTAAGTAAGCACAGGTTGGTGATTAGGGTTAAGTTAATATGTGCTCGTTATAAGTACATGGTTAGGTGGGTTAGGGTTCACTCTAATATGTAGACTAGTTATAGTACATGGTTAGTGGATTCAGGGTTAGTTAATATGTAGACCTAAGTTATGTACTATGGTTAGGGTGGTTAGGGTAGTTAATAGGGAGATCGGTTAGTGGGCGATTTAGGGTTAGTTAACTTTTACTGCCTCAGGAGAACCCCGGATCCGGGGAGGCACCCGCCCCACCCCCACAATCACTAATTAAGGCATACGCTAGCAATAAGCTTCAAAAGTAGATAGTAAGCATCTAAATATCTATTAAATAACAAGTCGCAAGACACCAGATGAAAGATACAGATCTTGTGACATAAAGCACCTATTTCAGAATTTTTAAAATGTGTTTAACAGGGAAGACCAAAATATGTAAATCTAATTAGCTAAACACTTATCAGCAAAAATACACATAATTCTACTCATCAAGTTTTCTGTACTCCTTCAGGTGCATATCACCCAATTACGGTCAACTAAGATAATGATATCCATAACACCAAGAAAAAACCTCTTCAAGAGAACAGTCCTGATAACATATTCCCTGGTATAGGTATAGTTTTAGTTAGATAAAAAAGTGGCATATTTCAGGAGAATCACAGGTTTACAATTGCACAAAATGTACTATAACTAGCTACATATTAACTAACCCTAACCCACATAACCATCTCCCTATTAACTAACCCTAACCCACCTAACCATGTACTATAACTAGCTACATATTAACTAACCCTAATCCACCTGCCAGGTTTTCTCCAGACGTGACGCTTGGCATTCAGGCCAAAGTTTTCAATCTTGGTTTCATCAGACCAGAGAATCTTGTTTCTCATGGTCTGAGCGTCCTTTATGTGCCTTTTGGCAAACTCCAAGCAGGCTGTCTTGTGCCTTTTTCTGAGGATTGGCTTCCTTCTGGCCATAAAGGCCTGTTTGGTGGAGTGCTGCAGAGATGGTTGTCCTTCTGGAAGATTCTCCCATCGCCACAGAGAAACTCTAGAGCTCTGTCAGAGTGACAATCATGTTCTTGGTCACCTCCCTGACCAAGGCCCTTCGCCCCTGATTGCTAAGTTGGCCAGGCTGCCAGCTCCAGGAAGAGTCTTGGTGGTTCCAAACTTCTTCCATTTCAGAATGATGGGAGGCCACTGTGTTCTTGGGGACCTTCAATGCTGCAGAAATGTTTTGGTACTCCCAGATCAGTCATCATCAGGCTCCCGAGTGGTGCAGGGGTCTAAGACACTTTATCTTAGTGTAAGAGGTGTTACTACAGTCCCTGGTTCAAATCCAGGCTGTATCACATCCGGCTGTGATCGGGAGTCCAATAGGGAGGCACACAATTGGTCCAGCGTCGCCCAGGTTTGGCCGGGGTAGGCCGTCATTGTAAATAAGAATTTGTTCTTATCTGACTTTCCTAGTTAAAATAAAGGTTCAATAGTATTATTTTTACGACAGACATGTTACTATGCTAATGGCTGATCTGTAACATTGCAGTCATTAGCGTAGTAACAGATCAGTCATTAGCATAGTAACAGATCAGTCATTAGCGTAGTAACAGATCAGTCATTAGCGTAGTAACAGATCAGTCATTAGCATAGTAACATATCAGTCATTAGCATAGTAACAGATCCGGTCAAATAGCATAGTAACAGGACTCAGTCATTAGCATAGTAACATATCAGTCATTAGCATAGTAACAGATCAGTCATTAGCATAGAACATATCAGTCATTAGCATAGTACCATATCACGCATTAGCATAGTACCAGATCAGTCATTAGCATAGTAACAGATCAGGCATTAGCCTAGTAACAGATCAGTCATTAGCATAGTAACAGATCCTGTCATTAGCATAGTAACAGATCAGTCATTAGCATAGTAACAGATCAGTCATTAGCATAGTAACATATTAGTCATTAGCCTAGTAACAGATTAGTCATTAGCCTAGTAACAGATCAGTCATTAGCCATAAACAGATCAGTCATTAGCATAGTACCAGATCAGTCATTAGCATAGTACCAGATCAGTCATATGCATAGTACACAGATCAGTCATTAGCATAGAACAGATCAATCATTAGCGTAATAACAGATCAGTCATTAGCGTTAGTAACAAGATCAGTCATTAGCGTAGTAACAGATCAGTCATTAGCGTAGTAAAAGAATTCAGATCATTAGCGTAGAGCTAACAGATCAGTCATTAGCGTAGTAACAAGATCAGTCATAGCGTAGTAACAGATCAGTCATTAGCGTAGTAACAGATCAGTCATTAGCCTAGTAACAGATCAGTTCATTAGCGATGAGTAACAAATCAGTCATTACGTTAGTAAAACAGATCAGTCATTAGCGTAGTAACAATCAGTCATTAGCGCTAGTAACAGTTCAGCATTCAGACTATAACAGATCAGTCATAGACTAGTAACATATCAGTCATTAGAGTCAGCCTAGCGAATCAGTATCAGTGATGTAGCCTAGTAACAGATCAGTCATTAGCATAAGTAACAGCATTCAGTATGTAGCGTCAGTATACGTAGAACAGATCTATCATTAGCGTAGTAACAGACATCATTCAAGGCGTATTAAACAAGATCAACGTCATTTAGCGTATCAAATGCATATAGTATACAGACAGTCATTAGCCCGTCATCTTACCTATAACATATCAGTCATTAAGCGTATAAGATACATTCAGCATTACAGACAGTCATTAGTAAAGCATTCAGTCACTAGCTAGTAACAGACTCGTCATTTAGCGTTAGTAACAGATTCGGTCATGTAGCGTAAGTAACAGATTCGGTCTAGCGTAGTCCTTCATTAGGAGTAACAGATCGTCATTTAGCGTAGTTTAAAACAGATCGAAGTCACTAGTAGCTAAAACAATCGAGTCATTAGCGTAGAACGATCGGTATTACAGTAACAGATCAGTCTTTAGACATCAGTAACAATATCGAGTCATTAGCGTAGATAAAACAGATCACAGGTCATTGGCAGCTCATTAATTATCAATCTATCTCTCCATCTTTTGAGAGGAGGAGAATAGCAGAGATGAGGAGACGAAGGTGAAGTCTAGATTAAGGAGTGCACGATTCAGTTAGAGTGAAGTATAAGATGAGGTGAGGAGATGAGTAGAGAGTGAGTAGAGGAGAGAGTGAGGAGAGAGAGGGAATGATGCAGAGAGTGGTAGATGTGAGGAGGAGAATGAGAGGTAATAAATGTGAGGCGAGTTAGAGAGGTGAGGTGAGGAGAAGAGAGGAGAGGAGAGAGGAGAGTGAGGAGGAGAGGAGATGAGAGTAGATGAGAGGTGAGGAGATGTGAGGAGGATGAGGAGATGAGAGTAGATGAGAGGTGAGTAGAGTGAGGAGGAGACGATAGATGTGAGGAGGAGAGGAAGATGAGGTGAGATGAGAGGTGAGTGAGGAAGATGAGGAGGTGAGGAGATTTAAAATGAGAGGAGGAGGAGGAGATGTGAGTAGATGTGAGATGAGAGGTGAGTAGATGTAGGAGAGTGGAAGAGGAGAAGGAAGAGGAGGGAGAGGTGAGAGAGTGAGAGGAAGTGAGATTGAGTGGAGGAGAAGAGAGAAGGAGAGGAGAAGGAGAGGTGATGAGGAGAGTGAGAGAGGTATGTAGAGGTGGGAGAGAGAGGTGAGGAGGAGAGGTGAGAAGGAGAGGTGATGGGAGAGTGAGGTATAGAGGTGAGAGGAGAGGAGATAGGTGAGTAGAGTGAGGAGGAGAGGAGAGGTGAGGAGAGTGGGAGGATGGAGAGGATGAGAGGGTGAGTAGAGTGGAGAGGAGAGAGGAGGTGAGTAGAGGTGAGAGGAGAGAGGTGAGTAGAGTGGGAGAGAGAGTGAGTAGAGGTGGAGAGGAGAGAGGTGAGAGAGATAGAGGTGAGAGGAGAGAGGTAAGTAGAGTGGAGAGAGAGAGTGAGTAGAGTAGAGAGGTGAGTAGAGGTAAGAGTGAGTAGAGTAAAGAGATGAGTAGAGGTGGAGAGAGAGAGTGAGGTGAGAGAGGAGAGTTGAGAGTGAGGAGAGAGGAGAGTTTGAGGTGAGGAGGAGAGAGAGGTGAGGGGAGAGAGAGAAGAGGTGAGAGGGAGAGGTGCGAGGAGAGGAGAAAGTGAAAAGAATGTGAGGAGTGATGAGGTGAGAGATGTGAGGAGTAGAAGTGAGTAGATGTGAGAGGAGAAGGTGAGTAGATGTGAGGAGGAGAGGTGATGGAGATGTGAGGAGGAGAGATGGTGAGAAGATGTTAGGGAGGAGAGGTGAGTGTGATGGAGAGAGTAGATGGAGTGGAGGAGGAAAGAGAAGGAGAAGTGAGGAGAGAGGTCAGATGTCGTTTTGACAGGCTTGATGCTCTTCAGAAAGAGTTGAAAGATTGATAATGAGCCTGTGACCTTTCAAGCCCTGGTTGCACTCAGCGCTTCGGAGGAGGGTTCAAATGGCAGGCTGTTCCCTTTATAGTGCGCTTTTGATTGCCTGGTTACCCATTCACATACTCGATGAGTGTGGATTTGATTTCCTCCCCGACGATTTGTCTCATGTGAACACATTCAAAGTGTTTTGATTAGTTCCAGACCCATGGGTTGGGACAAGAGCCTGAACACGCGTGGTAAATCAGTGTTTCAAAATAGCCATTGGCTTGATACTCTGATTGGTTAGAGATGATCCAATAGGCTGATGACTTTTTGTACAGCGCCCCTGTCGTGTCTGTGACTGATTAAATTATATGACAAGCTATTATCAAATCGATTACGTAACGTTTGATTGATTACTGATTGAATTAAACCGTGCAAACAATTCACTTTAATAACCTGGGCACCACGGAAGAGTGTTATAGAGCTGCTGTCTTCCAAATAAACTCTTAAAAATCTGAAGATCTTTCATATCAATAGCAGTCAATTATTAATCCTCACCTATTCAGTCTCATCTGAACATTGTAAAATGATTGGTTATCTTCATGAACCCTGGCTAACAAGTTGAATACACAATACAAAAATTGGTTCATTATTATTTATTACTAAATACCTAACTAATCACCAGAATTACATATACACAGGATGGATCATACATCGATTACTAATCATGTCATAAAAGAAAAATCCCTAGCGGACGAAACCGATATGATGGCTGGTTACACAAAGAAGGGGGTTGGGTTTGAATGAAAGGGCGGGAAGACTGAGGGACAAAGGGGATTGGGTCTCTATCAGACCTTGAGAAGCTATGCTACCGTCAATGCAGAATCTTAGCATTCTAACCACCCATTCGGAAAAGAAAAATGCAAGATATACAGTGAATCGGAAGTTCACATACACCTTAGCCAATACATTTTAAATCAGTTTTTCACAATTCCTGACATTTAATCCTCAGTAAAAATTCCCTTTTTAGGTCATTAGGATCACCACTTTATTTTAAGAATGTGAAATGTCAGAATAATACTGGAGAGAATATTATTTCAGCTTTTATTTCTTTCATCACATTCCAGTGGGTCAGAAGTTTACATACACTCAATTAGTATTTTGGTAGCATTGTCTTTACATTTAACTTGGGTCAAACGTTTCGAGTAGCCTTCCACAAGCTTCCCACAATAAGTTGGGTGAATTTTGGCCCATTCCTCCTGACAGAGCTGGTGTAACTAACGTCAAGTTTGTAGGCCTCCTTGCTCGCCGACGCTTTTTCAGTTCTGCCCACACATTTTCTACAGGATTGAGGTCAGGGCTTTGTGATGGCCGCACAAAGCCCTGTGGATATTCTACCATTCAAATTGGGTCATGGGGGCTTTTATACTGGAGAAGAGAAGGGCGTGTTTCATCCCTCTCCAACCAATGTCTGTTCACTTGGGCGTGGCCACTGAGTAAGCATAGTTTACTTATGAAAACAATTCTCTCATTTAGAGGGCTAAAATTACATTTAATCTTTTCACAAATAGTTTCATATTTAAACATTTAAATTGCACAACAATTCTCTGTGAATCTCACAACTAGAATGTGTAGACTTTCCAATATACAATTCATATTGTCCTGTCATCAGTAATAATGTCCCAGACAACAACTGATCTGACATCATATACCAACGGATTCTTTGAACTGGTTGGATTACAGAAATAGGGTTCCATTCCCAACCTTTTACTGTATTGCAAAGTCTCCCTCTGTGGTAACAACGGATTTTCAAAAGTCRATTTTTGTAGAGTGGAGGGGGAAAGGTATTTGACAGGGCACAGTCATGACACCCCTCACTTTGACGTCAGGGAAAAGGACTTCTAGGATGGCTGTCTAACTGAATAGATATATCATATCGATAGAGCAATGGAACTAAATGCATTTTGAATCGTCCGGCCACACTTTTGAGGGAATGGGGTGCCATTTTGAACTCGCCCAGGAACTCCGGGGCCTTCTCCTCGCTTCCTGTTTGCTCCTTTTAGCATTTGTGTGCGGAGGACGACCAGACAACAGGAAGTCTGTTAAGGCAATAGGAAGTCTTGTTAAAGTAACTTGAAGTGTATTAAGACAGCAGGAAGACTCGTTTAAACAACAGGTAGTCTAGTTAAGGCAGCAGGAAGACTCGTTAACACAGGTAGTCTAGTTAAGGCAGAAGGAAGACTCGTTTAAACAACAGGTAGTCTAGTTAAGGCAGAAAGGAAGTGTATGTAAAGGCAGCCAGGAAGACTCGTTTAAACAACAGGTAGTCTAGTTAAGGCAGCAGGAAGACTCGTTACAACAACAGGTAAGTCTAGTTAAGGCCAGCAGGAAGTGTATTAAGGCAGCAGGAAGACTCGTTTAAACAACAGGTAGTCTAGTTAAGGCAGCAGAGAAGACTCGTTTAAACAACAGTAGGCTAGTTAAGGCAGCAGGAAGACCGTTTAAACAACAGGTAGTCTAGTTAAGGCAGCAGGAAGTGTATTAAAGGCAGCAGGAAGACTCGTTTAAACAACAGGTAGTCTATTAGGCAGCAGGAAGACTCGTTTAAACAACAGGTAGTCTAGTTTAAGGCAGCAGGAAGTGATTAAGGCAGAACTCGTTTAAACACAGGTAGTCGTTAAGGCAAGCAGGAGTGTATTAAGACAGCAGGAAGACTCGTTTAAAAACAGGTAGTCTAGTTAAGGCAGCAGGAAGTGTATAAAAGACAGCAGGGAAGACTCGTTAAACAACGGTAGTCTAGTTAAGGCAGCAGGAAGTGATTAAAGGCAGCAGGAAGTGTATTAAAACTGTTATGGCTGCAGCCCGACGCCGGTACAAACCTATGACAACATCCAGCTCAAGGCACGGCGCGAATTCAAAATCTTTTTTTTTTTTTTATATTTAACTTTCACACATTAAAAGTCAATCAGCATTTGAAAGATAAACATCTTGTCAATCCAGCCACAATGTCCGATTTTTAAATGTTTTACAGAGAAAACACCACATATATTTATGTTAGCTCACCACCAAATAAAAAAGGAGGACAGACATTTTTCACAGCACAAGTAGGATGCACGTAGCATTCACAAGCCAACCTAAACTAACTAGAACCAACCTAAATAACCTAGAAAAAACTACCTCAGACTTTGACACCAGTCCTATAACATGTATACCACCAATTAAATTATGTTTTGTTAAAAAAATTGCAATATTAGCTAATAAACTTTTACATTACTGCTACCATCCATAGCTACGTACAAGAATCGCACGGAGTAGCAGAGAAAATCAGACACCAAACGTCAACTTATAATTAACTAAAAACATTTCCAGAGAAAATATATGGTGGTGCTAATGAAGAGTAAAGATCTTGTGAATATAGGGCCAATATTTCGATTTTTAAGTGTTTTAGCAGCGAACAACACAATATAATCGTTCATTTAGCTTACTACAATAGCTTAACATCACAACGCATTGACTCAAAGGCACACGTAGCGATAGCACAGTTCGACAGATATATAGAAAAGCATCCCAAGTTGGGTCGCTTACTCTTGTTGATCTTCCGATCAGAATGTTCTCCGAAGGGTCTTGGTTTCAGAAATGTCTTTATTTCGATCCTGAACTAGAACAATTTCCCTCTTGAATTAACAAGCATCACTGGAGTGCGACGGCTAACCTCCCATCTGACAATTACTTGCGTCGCCATCACGTCTAAGTCCAGACTACATTTCAATAATATATATATAACTATATTGAAATGAACATACTTTAGGATGATATATTGTGAGCATGTATCAATAAAATCGAAGCCAGAAGATCATATTCACGCTTACAGAGTTCGTTTCCAGAGCCGAGTCCAGTGTGCTAATTCGCGCCCAGAAAGAAAATGACTGCGCAACACTCACTCCAAGAGGTTGTGTTCAACCCCAGGAAGAGATAATCAAGTGATTTCTTTCTCACTTCCGCATGACACCCACAAGGAAGGCGTATGACGTGTTCGTACAGTCTAAGTGACATGCCTTTATAGACAAGGGCCTTGAAGAAGCGACATCGATTTTGGAAATCCTCACTTCCGGATAGCGAAATGGGGTCTGTAAAAAGTTTCTGTTCCCACCTTAGAGAATAATTAAAACGGTTTCTAGAACTAGACGACTGTTTTCTATCCAATAGTAATTAATATATATTGCATATTGTAAGAGCAAAAATTGGAATTAAGAGGCCGTTTGAAGACAATTTGCACATATTTCCCAGTTTTTCACTACGCCCCCTGCAGCACATAACAAGTTAAAAGGCAGCAGGAAGACTCATTTAACAACAGGTAGTCTTGTTAAGGCGGCAGGAAGACTCTTTAAACAACACGGTAGTCCTTGTTAAGGCAGCAGGAAGTGTATTAAAAAGGCAGCAGGAAGCCCGTTAAACAACTAGGAGTCTAGTATACGGCAGCAGGAAAGTGGTATTAAGGCAGCAGGAAGACTCGTTTAAACAATAGTAATCTAGTTAAGGCAGCCGGAAGTGTATTAAAGGCAGCAGGAAGACTCGTTTAATAACAAAACAGTATCTAGTTAAGGCATCGCAGGAAGTGTATTAAGGCAGCAGGAAGACTCGTTTAAGAACAACAGGTAGTTCTAGTTAGGCAGCAGGAAAACTCCGTTAAAACAATAGGTACCTCCTAGTTAAGGCAGCAAGGAAACTCGTTGAAACAAAGGTAGTCTAGTTAAGGCAGGCAGGAAGTGGTAAAAGGCAGCAGGACGACTCGTTAACCAACGGTACTAGTTAAGGCACAGGAAGTGTAATTAAGACAGCAGGAAGACTCGTTAAACAACAGGTTAGTCTAGTTAAGGCACCCGGAAGTGTTTAAAGACAGCTAGGAAACTCGTTAAAACAATAGGTAGTCCTGTTAAAGGCAACAGGAGCGTATGTTTAAGGACAACGCTGTGTGTTTCTAGTACAGCGTGGCCATGCTGTTCAAGTTGCTGCTGTGTGGTTCTAGTACCAAGGTGGGCCCATGCTGTCAAGTTGGCTGCTGTGTGTTCTAGTACCAGTGCCATGCTGCAATTGCTGGCTGTGTTTCTAGTACAGGTGGGCCATGCTGTCAAGTTGCTGCTGTGTGTTCTTAGGACAGGTGTGGCCTGCTGTCAATGCTTGCTGTGTGTTCTAGTAACCAGGTGGGCCATGCTGTCAAGTCGGCTGTGTGTTCTAGGTACCACGGTGGGCCATGCTGTCAAGTTGCCTGCTGTTGTTCTAGTACCAGGTTGGGCCATTGCTGTCAGAATGCTGCTGTGTGTTCTAGTACCGTAAGGTGGCGCCATGA
>NW_019949679.1:0-10318 GCF_002910315.2 Salvelinus sp. IW2-2015 | reverse complement strand
AGACACTGTGCTTATAGACTATTAATTATCATGGTGTGTCGTTACGTGACGGCTCGAATAGTTAGAGAGTCTTTGTCCTTATGATAACACAGGTTGGTAGTTGAGGAGGTGAAGTTGAGTTAAGTAGAGATCGGCTAATGAGTGTTATATTGAGATTAACTAGTCAGTAGAGAAGTGGAGGAAACTCATGTGATACGAGAGCACATGATAGAGATCTCTTGTACTTTGGGGGCCGCGATCTTTGAACTAGATAGTCGGGGCCTGCCTCTTGTACTTTTATTTGAAATGTTGGGAATGCCGTGGGCTTTTTGTTTATTATAGTCGGGGCACAGTAGGAAGAACTAGCCACGGTTCTTGAAGAGTTCTGAGCAGGAACTGCCAGACAACAACTAATGTCATATAGACATTTGCTGTATGCGTGTGGTACAACAATCTTATTGCCAGATTTCACATGACAATGTCCTTATCGAAGAGAGATAGATTGTGTTGTAACGTGATTCTCCGAATGGACTATCTGAGATTGGGAGGGGAGCGCTTGATGTTGGCGTTCTTATCTGTCCTAGGGTCTTCTGTGATCGCATGTCGGAATCTTGTTGTGCTGTCTGTTAGCTGAATAGATTACGTTAGCGTCGCCGAGATGTCTCCTCGTCGTGCTAGTGTCGATTTCTGCGTGATCTGACGATATCCTTTTTTCACTCGAATAACGACGTGCTGCAGATATTGAGGGTGAACTGAATGTACAATTACTCTTCCGCAAGAAAGAGTGAAGATGACTTATACGGTTGGCTTGGAATGCACTAGGAAAAACGATCACCTGTTGTATCTGTTAGCAGTTGTTGTATAGCCATTGAGTCGTCTTAAGTCTATGCTCGCTCCATTCCTTAATTCTTCATCAGAAAAATTATGAGACGTGAGTCATACAGGACCTAAGAGACTCCCGGAGCTAAGTGAGTGAGGTGAAATCAGGTTGTTGAATGAATCGAGCCAGACTAGTGGGCAGCGTCCAAGCATCAGGTGGGGGGGGTGGTGCTTGTGTTGGGTGGTGTTGTCATTTTGTGTGCAGTGCTGTAGCATCCCGTGGGTATTGGTTGTTTGTGCATGGTAGTGGTGTGAATGTGAGTGGTGGGAGGCGAAGGATAATCGATGGTGTGCGTGCTGTGAGAGCTGTGGTAGAGTGGTATCAGTGCTGCTATGTTCAGAATTGGAATAGGGCGCCGGGCTTGTATGCCGGGAGAACAAATATGTTATGCGGTATGTTGGAATTGACTCTTAGCAGGGCTAGGTACAGGCTGCTTTAGGCCAGCCATAACCCATATTGGGATACTGAGCATCCAGGTCGCTCGCCTATTACTGGGTTCAGATGCGGTGAAAATCGCGCCTAAGAGAATTTCGCAAGTCTTTGACTAATGGATCTCAGATGGACCAATAGTTTGCAGGGGCTTCAGACATTAGCACAGTACTGACCAAGATATGTCGACGAAAACAATATTCGCGAAAACGGGTGTCCAGACGCATTTACGTACTCAATTCGAAAGTTGTTGATCATGAAATACTCTTGTCCACGGACTTCCATATTGCTTGAGACATTGAAGGGAATGATAAATGTTCCTCTCGGGTCTATGGGTGGCAGACGGAAGCTAGAACGTTTCACCACCATGGAACAGTGGTTTATAAATGGACTAAAAGTATTTTTGCCAGCTAGTTTAGGCGGAATAGTGATTGGGTTTATGTCTTTATGGGATGGCTAGTAGATGCTTCTTGCTTTGGATTCTATCCAGAAATCAGTGTTTCACATATGTTGCTTTGTGAATTGGTAATGGGCATTCCTACACTTCTGCATACGGCGCGCTTGAGATACGGTCACTTTGAGTGGCGCAGAGGTATAGCATAGGCTTTACTAGCTCATTCTATTTGGGAACTCGCTTAGTGTCTCTACATAACGAGGGCCGGTACGGGTCAGTTGACATTCATAGGCACCTATTGAGACGAGGTTAGTGAGTCAGTGTTGGTAGTTGGGTTTCACAGTCGATACACGCTAGTCTATACACGGATGGTAGCTTAGGGAGTCTTCGAAATTAGTCCGCGTTGCGTGTCGGGTGTGGTAGTTGGGTTTGCAGCCACAGCGACACGCTAGTCTATCATACGGGTAGGCAGACATTCGCAATCAGGGTTTCTGCTCGTGTTGGAGGTTGGGTATCCACGACATCGCTAGGTCTACGCACGGGTAGCAAGTAACCTTCCTCAATATCTATTCGCAGAGATGCAGAGTAGTTCTATAGCTATAGTTGAGTAGTATGGGTTCTGCGACACGCATAGGTATTAGTAACACAGCGTGAAGTCAGGTTTGACATGTACGACGGCTACATAAGGCAGGAGTATCTTTTGTGGCAAGTATATAATGTCTGGGTAGCTTGCGTGTTCACACGACTAGTTAGTCCTACACTTACGGCTTATTGGGGTATACACGAGGTACGCTGCGAAGACCGTGACGCACATCAATGCCGTTAAGGTCACAGAACAGGTTCAAGATTATGTCAATGTACTTTCAGGAGTTGGTCGTTTAGACGACGATTCATCACTGCGCATAGGTCCCTAAGAGTCGCGGTAGAGCAGACTTCATCTCCGTGCACAATCACAATGCTGCTCTGTCTGAATATCCGTTGTCTGACTCGTACTTGTCGTCGTTGCTTAGGTGACGAGCGTCTCTCAGCACGCTTAGCTCTAATAGCCCATGACGGTGCTCTTTCTCCCGCTTCGTTCTTCAACTCTAACAATCTCTTTTCTTCTTCCTTCCAATAGCTTAAAATTTGGGTAAGGCGTGCGTTTCCTTCATTTGGGGATGGGTAAAACAACTAGGTGATTGTAGTGGAACATATTAGGAGAGTGATGATAAACGTTACTCAAACACAACTGCTAACGCTCAGAGTAACTCAATTTACAACGGAGGTCAGCGAAGCACAATTCGCAAGATTTCAAAAGAGTCCTCATGTACGTTGAATCGGGGAATATTTTTCAATTTGCAGTATTAGGTTGCAAGATAGTGTTTAAAGGACCTATAAACTAGGGAATAATGAATATAACATAAAATAATGTTGGGTTGCGTATATTAAACGAAATGTTTGGGTTTAACACGACGACTGCTAGTCTATGTACACGGGTAGGCTAGACATTCTCGGGCATTCAGTCTCAAGGTCTCTGTGTCGTGTTTCGGCGTTATGGGGTTGCACCACGACTCATTCGTCATAGGTCCATTCGTCTTACTACAGCGGAGTAAGGGGCTAGAGCATTCCAATGACAGAGTTCTGTCATTGACTCTGGAGTTGGAGTTTCAAACGACACGCTAGTTCTCACACGGTTAGACAGACTATTCCGGGCAATACAGGTTATGTCTTGTGTGGAGTTGGGTTCAACAGACGACAACGCTAGTCTCCTACACAGGGTAGGGCAGACATTTCGCAATTACTATCATGCGGCTCTCTGCTTCTTCATTCGTTGGAGTTGGGTTAGCACGAAACGCTAGTCCTAAACACGGGTAGCAGACATTCACATATAGCAGGTTCTGTTAATGTTGGTAGTTGTGTCTCAAACTAAAGGAGCACCGCCTACTTGGACAAGCTTTTTAAGGCGTTGGCGGTGCTCCCACAAGCTCCGGCTGGTTTGCCTAGGCTCTTTATACAAGTCCATAATGTTTCTGAGAAATGTCAATTAAATTTCTAGAAGGCACCCATTCCTGATTCTGGAACATTCTTTATGGAATGTATCAGAATCCTTATTAAAAGTCTATTGTAATGCGATAACATCATAGACATCTTGATTTATATATAGCACGTGTGTCTAAGGTCGGGATCTTTGTTTCAAGCATAACACTAGACTTTATAAACTGTATAGTCTGTATATTCTGACGTTTTTAGAATTAACACTTTCCAAAATAGAAACGTAATGTTATTAAATTATCATTTTGTAATAAACTAATAAACATAACGATGGCTTATTTCAAGTGACTTATGATGATGTAAGCTTATGTTAGCTTTTTCAACGGGCGCATGCTAATTTAGAGTAATTGCTGATTTAAGAAGCAGCTAATAAAGACAGGATGAAGAACCTGCCCCCAGTCTACAAGCTTCGCGGCTGTCGGCCAACAATAGAATCCCCTTTAGAACAATAGACGACGTTAGACACAATAGGTGTATAGAATTGCTGTGTGTTTTCTCTGCGCAGAACTGGTTTCGTGCTCATCGAACAAGCAGCAGTGAGAGAGATGAGACAAAATGCAATTTCATTATGCGACTTGAGCATATCATATTCTCATTGTCTGGTTCACTGGTTAGTTGTCTCTGGTCTGCTGTTTTGGTCTCTTGTTCGGAGCGATCCTCAACTTGTATCTGCACCAATCAGAAGGTGCTGTTTTCTCCTCTTCTTCGATATCGCCTCTGGTCTCTGTTCGTTCTCGTTCGCTTTCAAGAATTCCTCTTTGGGGTATCTGTTCTCTTCTCTCTTTTCTTTTACTCCTGTTCTGTCTCTGGTCTCTGTTCTGTCTCTGTGTTCATCTGCTTCTGTTTCTCTCTGTTTTGTCCTTGTTCTTTATCTGTCTCTGTTCTCTCTCTCTGTCTTCTCTTTCTCTGGTTACCTCTTCTTTACGACTTGGATGACTCTCTCCGCTGTCTTCTCTCTGTCTTCTCCCTTCGTCCTCCTCTCTCGTCTTCTCTCTCATCTCTCGGTCATCCTTATAACGCGACAACTGTTGCTAGCTGCATAAGCCGTCCACAGATCTCAATATCATCTCTCTCTTTTCTCTCGTCTCTCTAACTTTTTCATTCTGGTTATTGTGGCTAAAGGTAAGGGTGTCAAGGGAGTTGGTTGTGGTGTGTGTATCTGTGGTGGGACTTTACTTCTTGTGAAGTCGGTGGAGAATTGTAAGTTGACTAAGTGGGAAACGATATAATTGTGAAGTTTATTTGGTGAATCGGGTTTGTTTGGTGTGTGTGTTTCGAGTTTGTGTGTTGGTGTGTGTGTTTTATGTTCCTAGCAGGTGAGCCTGTTGTTGACAGATGGTGTTTGTGTTTATAAGATTGGTGGTTCTCGACAGAGTCTCTAAGGACCGGAACAGCACACGCACAACCAAGAAAACACACACAACAGTTACAACAACGGACAAACCACTCACCACACAAGACAGTACCACATCACTACACACACAGTGTCTGTCCTGTGATAGCTGTATGAGATTCCACATGCTCTGAGTAATTCCTCCCTCCCTCCCCCTCCTCCCTCACTCCTTGTGCGGTGCGTGGCCCTGAGTCATCAGCCCAGCCAGGCCCCCACACTTTCCTTCCCAGCCCCTCTCTGGCTATGGCGAGGAGGATGGCGGATTCACCGACCAACCGAAGGATCACGATCCTCCCAGAGTGAACTCACTGAATAGCATCCGAAGGCGATGACTCACCCCCACTAAGGAGCACTCCTCTCCGTCTCCTCCAGCCAGCCTCCACCTCTCAGACAGTTCTCCAACCCCACCACACCCCACCCCAACCCGGATCAGATCAGAATCCTTCGCCCGTCTCTGTCTGGCCTTTGGCGCAAAGTCAAGAAACTGAAGGACATATAGCTCACTTGTCTGCATGTTAAACAATGGAGACTGGGGAGATAATGACATCCTAAGGCCAACCTGCAGGGTACATAGCTATCATTATCAATCAAATTCAATCACATTTATTTATAAAGCTCTTCTTACATCAGCTGGTGTAACAAAGTGCTGTACAGAAACCCAGCCTAAAACCCCAAACAGCAAGCAATGCAGGTGTAGAAGCACGGTGGCTAGGAAAAACTCCCTAGAWAYGCCAAAACCTAGGAAGAAACCTAGAGAGMAACCAGGCTATGAGGGGTGGCCAGTCCTCTTCTGGCTGTGCCGGGATTATAACAGAACATGGCCAAGATGTTACAATGTTCATAGATGAACAGCAGGGTCAGATAATAATAATCACAGTGGTTGTAGAGGGTGCAACAGGTCAGCACCTCAGGAGTAAATGTCAGTTGGCTTTTCATAGCCGATCATTCAGAGTATCTCTACTGCACCTGCTGTCTCTAGAGAGTTGAAAACAGCAGGTCTGGGWCAAGGTAGCAGGTCAGGGTTCCATAGGCGCATAGCTATCATTAGTGAGGATGAAGATGTCTATAGTTCTGTCTGGGCAAAGTGTGCTCTGATCTTTAATCATCCCACTCATCTAAAGAAGGGGTTCTTAAACCTTTTCAGCCTGGGACCCAAATGAGAAATTCTATGTTTTCCTGCGACCCAAGTTTTGGAAAATATGCAACTCTACGTACATTTTGGTACATTTCATTGCCCTTATGCCTAAAAACAAATGCAATATAAACAAAAACAAATAACAATGAAATTAAATATCTATTTATGTTTATTTTTTCCCCATTAAAAACACTCTTACAGCAACAGTTCCAACCTAGACAGATATGTATCGTGATGTAGCGCCTTGAACGAGCCGTGCACTTCGGATAAGAACGTCTGAGGCCAGAGTTGCATCTAACTAGATTTGTTTGACTAATTCKTTGACAAGTTAGGAAAGCACCCTGACGACGGCCGTAATGTCGAAATACGTCAGTTGGGAATAACAAATAAGCATTTTCTATTCAATTTTCAATGCCCTCCAACTTGCTTCAAGACTGTCTGAACATCTTTCAGGGACTTGACAATGTGACCAATGGATTTCATAGAGCTTGTAATATGTCCGTAAGTGTGCGTCGCCCATAACATAGAGACTTGCTCTTATAGAAGATTCTGTTGACCATTGCAAGAGCAATAAGGATTTTTAGGGGCATTATGACTGGGTTAATAAAACACAGCTGCCCCTAAAAGTCCCTCACTTTTCTTGCTGCCTTTTTTCATTCTCCTCCCTCTCTCTCTCTCCTCTCTCTCTCTCTCTTTCTCCCTATCTCTTATGTCTGTTTATGTCTTTTTTGAAGATTGAACCGTAGTGTTTACTGGCTGAGGAGTGGGTTCACAGCTTGGATAGTTGGGTACATCAGAAGCGTGGCTGGATCATTCGGAACAAACAGACAGAGGCGAAAGAAGAACCAACCAGCCTGTCGATAGGCCAACACATTAGACTTTGAGTTTAAATGGATGGGGCTAGAGGGTTGCATATTTCACAGAAAGCAATTTATGAATTGTATATTTATAATGGCTGACCTTTATTGGGATTAGCGCGGGCATTTTAAAGGGGGTTGAATGAGTTCAGAGCTTCAGTCTTTCTCAGAAGGGTCCCTAGTCTAGTTCATTAGCTTCTTCAGCTTTACTGTAGCAGACAAGGTAAACACAACCTAGGCCAGTTGAATTAGAGGAGTTTGCCGTATTCACAATTACTACGTAATGACAATATATTACATATGTATGGCTTTCGAATTGCTGGTTTTCAGTTGAAAACTCGACGAACGAATTCCAATGACCTGACATACTTTGAACAAGCATTCCCTGGCATATTGCTCGCACATGTAGTGTAGGCCAGGCCTAGTTAAAGCGCAGCCTGTGTTAGAGACTGATATGGTCTAGTTAAAGTGTTACAAGACATTGCAAGTGCGAGATGAGTCTGACTGGACCTGGAACAATGTAAAATGCCATTGAGAAAAGGCTTGGCAGGCAGCGAGCACTGTTTATATCCCAACTTAAATCAGCACTCTTGGTGGATATCCAGATGTCTAGCATTAGCCATGGTGCTTATTCAATCCAGGCCGTGTACCAGCCTCCCAAGCCTTCCTACTTAGGCACTCTACACTCTCACTGGCTGTTTTCCTGGTTGGGTGTATTGAGGAGGAGTTGTGTCATGCAAGTTTTTGGTTTAGTTTGTTGTAGTGAGTCATTTCATCTTTATGGTGGTAGGATGTAAATCAGCATAGGCCTACATATATCTTAAATGACTGAAACAGAGCAATAGGAAAGTTAATGATACGTCCACTTAGTTTGAGGGTGTCATCTATTTGATTCCGTTTTTAAACTTGAAAACTCAGTTCACCCGTGAGGGGAATTTTCATGATGATTTATCATTTCTCCAAGTTAGAAGATAATGTTTCACAAATGCTAATCTTCAAGGTTTATTGTCTTTTGGTCCTCATACTGATGATAACAAACGAATTAAGTGTTAAAATAAGTCACTGATGTGTAAAATAGTTCAACAGAGCTGACAACTGACAGCCGAGCTTTGTCACAACTGTTGGCTTAAATGGCAGGCTTCTATAAACAAGTCTGTTTTTAAAAGAGAGAAGAAAAACGCCGCCTACTTAAACTGTAAACAGCACTGTCAAGAAATGTTATTGATGTTAGTCAGATGGTGAGATAGTAGGCCTAAATAGTAGAGAGTACTATGGCAATGATCATTCTACTTGAGTATATAATAATTAGATAGTATTTGGATCCATCTTTAAATAAAACACATGCTTCAGCATATGTCTTACCTAGGTGTCATTTGAGCATGTAGATGTCACCATCAGCATTTGCTAATATTAATTACGTAAAGCATTTAGGGAATAGATGCTAAATTCACTAGTGGGGTATTGTAGACTATGGCATTTGGCTGGTGAAAATATGTCTGAGACTAATTTGGTAACTGACTTCACTGCTACATTTTTATGACTACACACACTTTTAAGCGTATTAGAAGATGGACTTTCTCGCCCCTCAGTGAATCACAACTTTTGTCTTAGACATACAAAGTATCTCTCAAGTAGACTGTTTAGAGATGTCCTAAAGTTATTGCATCTTTGCATGAAGACGTTTTTTTCTATGGGCCATTTAAGACTATTTCCAAGATGTAGGTCTGATAAATGTTGAGAAGAACACATGTAGGCTGTCATAGAGATTTAAGCCCACATGGTCACATGTAGAAAACATATGGAGTTGATATGAATTGATGTAAAAGCGTAGATCAGTGTTGTAAAAGTTGTTTGTTGACTTGTCATCATTTCTAGGCGAATCTTATTACAACAATGAATAAAAAACACATTTGACCCTCTCACTTCTAGAATAAGGAACATATAGGCTATATATGAATTATGGTTATAATTGATCTTTTGATATCAATCCCTGTGAGGCCTTAAACTAGGCTTGTGCGTTTTGGCGAAAAATTATATGCTTGGTTAGTAGATCCATATTCAGGGCAGTGTGCGTGCATGTCGTCTCCCAAATTGCATTAGTGCCGAAATAGTTCACAAGTACAGAAATCTATATTTTGTCATTCCTTTGTGCAATATATTCTGACTGTGTTGTCACTGGTCAGATATACTTCTGAGGACTTTAGTCAGCGCCAAACGCCCACCAAAGTTTGAATGAATGCCAGACCAGCATCGTTGCTCCATGAGTCAGTGAGTGGCCTTGAGAGGGTCCTGCCCGCAAAGACCAGCCTCTGGCACACACTTGATTTCAGAGCACTCTATAATTGTGTGAGGAATTGTGTCTTGTCCATGATTTATAAGTGTATTATGATGAATAATGATGAACAAAATAGACTAAATCCTTTGTAGTTTAGATTCATTCAGTATATCCTATTCAAAACGCAGTTGGCACAAATTAATTGTCCCAATATATGTCGACTACTTCCTATCCAGACAAGGTGCAACAATCAATTCAAGGAAATCTACAGAACCACAATAGGCTATTCATATTCACTGTTTGACTGAGCTAACGTTGTCTTTACCTGATATTCTCCATGTCAAAAACATGTTAGCATAAACGCGCAAAGCGGTAGGATCCGTGATGTCTCGTCCGCATCCCTTGGACAGCAAGATGTTCGCGCAAACCCTCGCTTGATGAGGTATGGGAGAGATTGGAGATGCGTGCGAAGTTGAAAGTTCGCTGCTGCTCATCACCCACCACCGCCCCTCTTTTTGATCAGTGGCGCTGGTATTGCACAATCCCCAATTTAGAAAGAATATCCTTGGGGACGTATTGCACATTTTTTTCAAAAACTTGAAATGTTGTTTTCTCCAAAATAAGAAAAACGCAACAGTGTAGCACTCGGATTTAAGCTTTTTTTTAAAGGATTACATGCGATGTTTTCCAGGCTGAGCGACCCCCGTGCGCACGCACCGCCGACGGTCCTCAAAATATCCATTCCTAACGGACTTGCAGATGTTATTGCCAGTTGTAGGCTATATGACCCGACAAACCAAGAGCTGAAAGATAGATATATGGTGTTGCGCCCTCGTGCTGGGACTCCCAAAATGGGCTTCTGCTAAGTGGTAACCGTGGTTATTTTGAGCGCGTCACTTCGACTTGTCTCCAAGTTATAGGTTCCCATTGCAAAGGTTGGGCGCA
>NW_019949678.1:7966-10324 GCF_002910315.2 Salvelinus sp. IW2-2015 | reverse complement strand
CCATAATGACGAATCCCCAAACCAGCCACATGTTTATTGTACCCATCCAGAGCCAGCCGCGAACGAGAACCCTACAACGCTTCCTTTGGTGACTCCCAAGAGTTACCTCAGTGTTTTTCCCAGCTATATTCACACATGTTTTGAAAGGAGAGAGATAGATAACTGAATTGGATGTATACCTAATCCACATAGGATCATGTAGTGGTGTATATATGTATAAAATTAAGAAAAGCTTTTAAAACAGCTTGTTCTAATTCAGTGGAAAAAACCCACAAGAACATTCTCTCCCAGTTGGCGGGGGTGGTTTGAGAAAAGCGTGAAAAGATGAGATTATTTATGTACCTTCTTCATCGGCCCTACATCTTTAGATACACATCGGTGCATGTTTGCTAGGCCCATAATATCAGACCTAGATATCCCATACATGTAAACTCTAGGAACGCATTCTTATGGGAGTGAGACATTTCCTGTCTACTACATCTCCCCCTAACATCGACTTTTGGTCCTCATGTGCATTCCCCCCCCCCACTCACTTTCCTCTTTCTAGCCTACAATCCACTCTTTACTCTGCCAGTTACACATGTCTCTCTCTCTCTCCTCCACACCTGTTAGAGAGGGTGAACCATGTCTTTCTCTCTCTGTCTCTGTTGTGGACTAATGAGGGCCTCTGTGTTCTCAGGACGCTCTCCAAAGGCCTGGCCAGGTTTTGCCCCAAAACAGTATTTACTGCCCAAGAGAGCTCATGCCTGCCAGTTAACGCCCAGAGAAGCAGTGCTGCTCCATGGTCAACGCAGCCCTTCTATATGCTCCCCAGAGGAGCAGTGGCCTGCCCCATTAACGCCCTATATTGCTCCCCAGCGCCGAGCAGTGTCGTCTAGACCCCCTAGTAACGCCCCAGAGGAGAAGTGCTGCCATATACGCCCATTTATCTCCTCTTCCAGATTGTCATTCAGATAGGATTGCTGTTCCTTAATTGTCAAACACACACAGGACAGCTGTAATGGTATTGGGGAGCTACATGGGGATTTAAAGGAATTTATCATCTCAGAGGATTCTTTCCTTATTAAAACCCCCTCTGTCATTTCTTTATGCCTACTCAAAATCAGCCATCCTTTTCTGTTGCACAACCTCACTAACCTTTGTAGCTCGTCACGTCATAATCCTAATCCACAGTACACTCCGTCAGCATTGTTTAAACCCATTTTCAAAGAGTGTGTGTAGCTTTGTTTGTAATAACCAGCAAACACTGTGTTTAGATCTTTCTCCCTCCTAAAAAATAACATCAGACACCTGTGACCCTCTGTTTGGATTCAGAAATAAACTGTCTGAGATCAAACTATTCCATTTCTACCATCTGGTACTTTACTTCCATTTTTTGGCTACTTATTCAAATGTTTGATATTGTTTTCAAGCCTTCACTTTGACCACATATATGCAGCTCTTGATACAACCTGGTCTCAGAGCATTTCATATTATTTACGTAAATCCGGGCACTCCATTTAGTATATGTTACGAATTAGAAAAACGTACAAAATGTTATGAATTTGCAAAATGTACGTTACGACTTCAAGCATGGTCGTTAGGGTTAAGTTTAGGAGTTATGTTAAAGGGTTAAGGTTAGGAGAAGGGTTAGCTAACATGCTAAGTAGTTCCAAAGTAGCTCAAAATTAGTAAGTAGTTGAAAAGTTGTCTGTGATGAGATTTGAACTCACAACTTTTGGGTTGCTAGATGTTCGTGTTATATATCCATCCTGACCAACCACCCTACTTTAGTTTATGCCTTCCATCCTGACCAACCATCTGTCTTATGTAACCATACCAAACGTAACATGGGGTGGCAGCGTAGCCTAGTGGTTAGAGCGTTGGACTAGTAACCGAAAGGTTGCAAGATCGAATCCCCGAGCTGACAAGGTATAAATCTGTCGTTCTGCCCCTGAACAAGGCAGTTAACCCACTGTTCCTAAGCCGTCGTTGTAAATAAGAATTTGTTCTTAACTGACTTGCCTAGTTAAATTAAAAACTAGTTAAAAACTAGTTAAAAACTAGTTAAAAAAACATACACTATATACTCAAAGTATGTGGACACCCCTTTAAATTAGTGTATTCAGCTATTTCAGCCACACACGTTTCTGACAGGTGTATAAAATTGAGCACACAGCCATGCAATCTCCATAGACAAACATTGCCAGTAGAATGGCCTTACGGAAGAGTTCAGTGACTTTCAACGTGGCACTGTCATAGGATGCCACCTTTCCAACAAGCATTGCATTCTCTGCATGGGGACTGGATAGAGTTGTGGAGCGATGGAACCTCGATCTGAATTATTGAAGTTCAAAAGGGCAAGAAACTGCTTCTTCT
>NW_019949678.1:0-3301 GCF_002910315.2 Salvelinus sp. IW2-2015 | reverse complement strand
ATGTAAACTAAGGTTTTTGGATATAAGTATGAACTTTATTGAACAAAACATACATGTATTGTGTAACATGAAGTCCTATGAGTGTCATCTGATGAAGACCATAAAAAGTTAGTGATGAATTTTATCTCTATTTCTGCTTTTTGTGACTCCTCTCTTTGGCTGGAAAAATGGCTGTGTTTTTCTGTGACTAGGTGCTGACCTAACATAATCGCATGGTATGCTTTCGTCGTAAAGCCTTTTTGAAATCGGACACTGTGGTGGGATTAACAACAAGTTTATCTTTAAAATTGTGTAAATACTTGTATGTTTGAGGAATTTTAATTATGAGATTTCTGTTTGAATTTGGCGCCCTGCACTTTCACTGGCTGTTGTTATATCGATCCCGTTAACGGGATCTCAGCCGTAAGAAGTTATTAAGGAGCAGTTYTCTCTCTGTGGGTCTAACCCCAAGAAGTTATGGAAAACGGTTAAAGACCTGGAGAATAAACCCTCCTCACAGCTGCCCATGTCCGTTAATGTTGTTGTGGTTTTTACTGACAAGAAGCACATTGCTGAACTCTTTAATCACCACTTCATTGAGTCAGGACTCCTATTTGACTCTTCCATGCCTCCTTGCCCGTCCAACATTTTCTCATCTCCCCCCTTTTAATGTGACTATCCCYAATACTCCTCCCTCTTTTGCCCCTGCTACAAAGTTTCTCCCTGCAGGCAGTCACTGAGTCCGTGGTGCTAGAGGAGCTCCTGAAACTTGACCCCAAAAAACCATCTGGGTCAGATGGTTTAGACCCTTTCTTCTTTAAGGTTGCTGTCCCTATCATCGCCAAGCCTATCTCTGACCTTTTTAACCTGTCGCTCCTTTCTGGGGAGGTTCCCATTGTTTGGAAGGCAGCCATGGTTTGTCCTTTATTTAAAGGGGAGATCAAGCTGATCCTAACTGTTATAGGCCTATTTCTATTTTGCTCTGTTTATCAAAGTGTTAGAAAAAATTGTCAATAATCAACTGACTGGCTTTCTTGATGTCTATAGTATCCTCTCTAGTATGCAATCTGGTTTCTGCTCAGGTTATGGATGTGTCACTGCAACCTTATCTTCTCTAGGGTAGGGGGCAGCATTCGGGATTTTGGATGAAAAGCATGCCCAAATTAAACTGCCTGCTTCTCGGGCCCAGAAGATATGATATGCATTTATAACTGGTTATGATCTTGGTATGAAAAACACTTCTAAAGTTTCCAAAACTGTTAAAAAATAGTGTCTGTGAGTATAACAGAACTGATTTGGCAGGCGCAAACCTGAGAAATCAATCCGGGAAGTAGTTTTTTGTTTGTTAGGTTTTGTAGTTTTCTATTCAATGACATTACAGTATCCATTGACTTAGGACTCAAATTGCCAGTTCCTATGCCTTCCACTAGATGTCAACAAGTCTTTAGAAATTGTTTCAGGCTTGTATTTCTGAAAAATGAGGAAAGTAAGACAAGCAGTCTGAATGAGTGGACCCTGCCGTGTACAGAGCTTTTTCATGCGCGCGAACCAAGAAAGAGTGCCTTTCTTGTTTACCTTTTATATTAGACGACGTTATTGTCCTGTTGAAATATTATCGATTATTTAGGCTTAAAACAACCTGAGGATTTGAATATAACATCGTTTGACATCTGTTTTATGAACTTTAACGGATACAATTTTGGATTTTTTGTCTGCCTTTTTTGACTGCGTTTGAGCCTGTGGATTAACTTAGAAAACGCCTGTTGAACAAAAACTAGGTTTTTTGGATATAAAAAGACTATCGAATAAAAGGAAAATTTTATGAGTAAAATGAATGTCTGCTGAGTGCAAAACCATATGAAGATCATCAAAGGTAAGGGATACATTTTTTTTCTCTTTCTGACTTGTGTAACTCTTCTACTTGGACTGGTTACTGTTTGTAAGATTTGTCTGCTGGGCATTGTTCACAAATAAGTCGTAAGGTATGCTTTCGCCGTAAAGAATTTTTTAAAATGTCTGACACCGTGGTTGAATTCACAAGAGGTTAATCTTTTAAACCTAAAAGTAAAATATTGCTTTTGTTTTTCTGAATTTTTATATATGAGTATTTCTGTATTTGAATTGGCCGGCCCCAGCAGTTTCACTGGCTGTTGAAGAGGTGGGACGCTACGTCTCACGGTACACAAGAGAGGTTAAAGGTCCTCAATGATGTCACCATTAGCCCTTGATTCTAAGCAATGTTGTGCTGCATATTTTTATTGGCTTGGCTAAAGCTTTTGATACGGTAGACCATTCCATTCTTGAGGCCGGCTAAGGAAATATAGGTGTCTCTGAGGGGTTATTGTCCTGGTTTGCTAACTACCTCTCTGAGTGCAGCGTATAAAGTCAGAAAAATCTGCTGTGTCAATCCACTGCCTGTCACCACGGAGCTACCCCAAGGCCCAAATCCTAGGCCCACACTCTTTCTCATTTACAAATCAACAACAATCTCTTAGGCAGTAGGAGCTCTCTCATCCATTTATCTTGCAGGGATAGTCGTTGATTCTCAGCTGGCCCCTCCCCGGGTTGCCCTTGATGTATAAAGACTTATACAACAAAGAGCTTTCTTATCTGTGTCCAACAAAGCTTTCTCTACCCTAACCTAGTTCTAAACACCTCCAAAACAAAAGGTAATGTGGTTTGGTCAGAAAATCGCCCCTCTCCCCACAGGGTTTGATTACAACTTCTGAGGGTTAAGAGCTTAGGTAAGTCAACCTCATCACAAGTACATTGAGTATGGCTAAGAAGGTAACACTGTCCTTCTTCCAGCACATATCAAAGACTGCAGGCTTAAAGTTAATCTAGTCTTGGTTATCCTGCTATCGAAAATCGCCTCCCTTTCCAAACCCACAGTCTGCCAAACTAACGCCTGATTCAGATGACATCACTACCCATGCTAGATTACGGAGACATAATTTATAGATTGAGCATAGATAAAGGTGTAGCCCAAATCGAAAGCGAGCATAGTATGTTTCTTTTACCATAATCGGTTAATCAGGACTTTCCAACAATGCTCCAGATTATAAGAGACACATCACTGCACTATATACTCCTCGTTGAAACGTAACACTGACAGGCTATCATGTATACCTTCAGAAGATCCCCCCACTGGTTGATGTATTTAGTAAAAACCTCTCTTATGCCTCACGTTCCCACCCTAGCTGAGATGGCTACTGCAGCCCTCATTCCTCCACATGCAACACCCGTTTCTGCCAGTCACATTCTGTTAACTTCTCTGGGAATGTGGGAACGGTAGCGTACCCACCCTAAATCTCTCTCTTAT
>NW_019949677.1:813-10324 GCF_002910315.2 Salvelinus sp. IW2-2015 | reverse complement strand
AGACTACAGTACTGGATAGTGGGTTTAGACCACAGTACTGTATTATACAGTGGAAATAAGTTAATGACAGTGGGTCTATGTTTAGCTAACAGTCTGTTTTATTTAGTGTGTGAAGAATCAGCATATAAGTCATGGAACAGGTAGATGAGTGGAGATAACCCCACACCACACACCCACCCCACACACCACAGGAGAAGATAACAGCCATAGATAATAGGATCACTTCACTAATTCCCTGGGTCTGAGTGATGTCTCAATAGACCATACGGTAAGTTACCATCATCAGTTTAACGCACGTGTGTATACATTTTTGAGTGGAACTTGCTTACATTATTACCAGTTGACCGTGTAATCGTTTCCACTCTAATGTCTTACCTGGTCTATGAAGTCGCGCTCTCTACTTATAGCCCTTTAGTTCTATTATATGCAACCTGGTTACTCGTATAGGTGGCTAACATTCGGCTAATAGTCCATCTTGTTTACCTTATAACGAAACTAACTTGTTCTAACTGAGGTTAGTCTGACTCTACAATAGTTTGACGGCCCTGTATTAGTTCATTATATAATCGACAACCTGGTGGTATATTTAGCACGTGTACCATGATATACCTGTACAAGTATCCATTATCACATTTCGTAGAGTGAGCCATGCAGTTAAGGTTCTTTGATCTTGTAGTGGTTATTTTACACTATAAGATTCACTGCTGGTCTAGAGTTGGCTTCGATATAAGGCCCTGTAAGTTCCATTATTCACCATGGTCTAGGGTGGCTGCTATAGGCCCTTGTAGATTTCATGTAATGCCACCACCTGGTGCTCGATGTAGGCTGCTTTAATACCGGTTTCCCCTGTAAGATACTTCATGTATCAACCGGTGTTGTCCTTAGATGGATTTGCTACTCAGTCAGTACGTCTTTTATTTTTAACGTCGTTACTGTTAAAGCCTATTGTAGTTTATCCAATTTTTCTTAATAGGTATCGTTCAAACTCCTGGATTTTTAACATTTGATAGTGGAACTGCTGGTACTTAGAGACCCACTGTAGTTTCATAAATGACTCTTGTTGATCTACAATGGTGCTTACTTGCTATACTTACTTGTATTAACATAGCATACTGTTACGTTCCATTTATATTAATCAACATCATGTGATACCTTAGTTAGATTTTGGCTGCTAAGTTATTTTAACATTTTCAGTTTACGGGTTTCTTATTTTAAGCCCTGTAGTAATCCACATCTAAGTATGTCAACCACTGGTCTAGAGTGATCTTTGCTTATAAAGCCTCCTGAGTAGTTTCCCAGTTAAAATCACTTTGGATCTAGAGGTGGCTGCTATAGTTTTTAGCCCATGTTTAATGTTTCTTCATTTAAATCTCACTTGTCTAGAGTGGGCTGCTATAGTGCTCCTGTAGTTCCAATTAATCATTGGTCTATATGTTATTGTGGACATGATAGTAATGGTTACTTCCTGTAGTTCCATTAATCACTTGGTCTAGAGGGCTGCTATAGGGATCCTGCTAAGTATTGCTTTATAGTACATGCGACTCTTATCGGTCTACTGAGTGGCTGCTATAGGCCCTGTAGTTTCATTTTAATTCAGAAACCAATTTCGGTCTAGGGATTGATGGGCTGACTTTATAGGCCCTGTGGATTTATTTCCAAATTTAAATCACTCCCCTGGATCTAGGAGTGGGCTGCTTTGATACGGCGCCTGTAGTTTCCATGTATTTATTTTACAACCATTCTAGGAGTCGCTTAGAAGCTTGGCTGCTATGAGAGGCAACTGATCCGCTATCCAGGTTTAAATGTTCTTACACTCTGGTCTACAGAGGGGTAACTTCGACACATTAGGTACTCGTACTTCTGTAAGATTCTTAACCATTCTATAAGATCACCAGTTTACTAGTATTAGGATTACGGACTCTAGTTACTTGTTAACTTGGGCCGCGCTTTTTTTGTATTTTTTATAGTTCTCATTCAGTACGTGATTTAACTTTGTATTTGTAAGGCATTCTAGGTTGTCACTGTTCCAGGTTATACAATCACGTATTCTTTGAGTGAGGTTCTAACTAAGTGCTTGACTATTTTAAACATAGTAGGCGTCTACCCTGTAAGAATGTTTCATTTAATCAATCCTTGGTCTTATGAGTGGTTGCTATAGGTCTCTGTTAATACATATCATCCCTCACCGGTAATCACGTACTGTGTTCTATTAGCAGCTAGGTTTCATGCTATTAACGTACGGTTCGCTTACAATCGATTAGCTAATTCCTATACAGTTCACGCAAATTATGACAGTCTAGTCTATCTTGTTGGTACACTAATATGCCTCTCTAGGTGCTAGAATCATGACATTTCTGATGTTTTATACTCCTCTGCTAAAAAATCAAGTAAATTTCATACACTCATATAGTGTTTACCTTAGCTCGTTACCTTTAAACCATCAGTGTCAATCTGTTAATTTGTGACATTGCATTAATAAAGTCTTCATATTTTGACCAACTGACGTATCGAACTTAACATGCAACTTGCTAGGTTTATCTTCTTGTATTTATATAACATTCAGTATTATGGACTATCTTTGGGTAGTTGTTTGTGGGTGATACATCGAGAGCAAGGGGTGTGGATTGAAACAAATTCGAGCTTATCTTTGTTAATTTCTCTTTCAGACTCTTATATGTGACGCATAGGTAATTACAGATTATCTAGTGTTTTTCATTCACAATAGTAACTCAAAACCAAGTGTAAATTTCTTAGTACAGTAATTTCTTGATTACACAAGATATTACTTTCCAACAACGTGTTTGAGAACATTCATCAATCATATTTAACGCGATATAGTAACTTTGATAAGGTTGAACCTCCCTTTATCTATCTTAATTTCTCTCTATCAAACACATCGAGATTTTTTAGTGGGTGTTTATTCGGGTGGGTGAAGTTAATGTGAATTTTTCAACTATAAGTTATTATTAAATGTCCATTTTTTCCAACTTTTGTATTCTTTCTTGATTTTACTCAAAGTGTACTTTTACATGCAGATGATTATATTATTCAAGTCTATAGATGAATATGGCATGATTTTGGATGCATTTTAGTTTACTGTGTTCTATTTGGTTCTAGAATCTTCGATAGGTGTGTTACTATTGTTCTACGAATCTAATAGTTATTTGATGATCTCATTATTCTGGTTGTCTTCGTTTACATATATCCTAAGATTCATGGAACTGTTGTCTATACTTGGTTCGGTAGAAATTCTTAGATAATGGGGTATGTGGATTTCTAAATTGGTTTCTAATATTTACTATGCACAGCGTGTGTTCTAATTGGTTCTAGAAGATGTAATTTTAGTTAATATTAGTATTGTGTTCTGTTTTTCTAGAAATATTCTAGACAGGTAAGTGTTTCTAGTTATCTGGTGCTAGTTGCATATCCTAGATAGGTGTGGTGTTACTATTTAACATTAGGGTTCTATGTAATCTAGATAGGTGTGGGTTCTTATACTTTGTTCTGATAATCCTAGATTTATACGTGTGTATGATACTCATTCTATAGTTATTGTTCTAAAGTCGTTAGAATTATGGTGGTGTTCTTATTTGGTTCTAGTAGATATCTATAAGACCTATTACGGTACCTGTTCTCATTTGGTTTCATACATCTATATAAGATTAACAGTATGTATTGCTGTTCTAGGTATTTTGGTAACTCTTAGGACATCTAAAGCTATGATGTGTTATCGTGTTCTTACGGTATTTGGTTTCATAATCAAAGTCATAGAGTAACTGGTGTGTTCCTATTGGTTCTAGAATCGTGTGAATGTGTAGAGCAGTTGTGTGCTCATTCTAATAGCTGTTTGGTTCTATTTTGACACTTCTGAAGACAGTGTGTGTTTGTATCCTACTTGGTTCTAGGAACTCTGGATTATGTGTTAAGTAGATCATTCATAATTAGCGTTTCTAAATCTGAATATTACTGTGTTTTCTATTGGTTTTTCTTTAAGAAACAATTTCTCAGGATAATAGAGGTTTTGTCATACTTATTGGTTCTAGAATCTAGATAGGTGCTGTTTCTAAGTTATGGTTTTCTATTGAAAATAAACATTCAAGAGTTAGGCTTTTGTGTTCTAGTGTACTCTTAGAATCTAGACCAATTGTTATTCTCCAATCAACGAATGTAGAGCATTCTATGATATACTATTGAATAAGGTTTGTTGTTGACTTTTGTATATATTGTTCTAGAATCTGAACAGTAGTTGAATGCATTTCATTCTAATTGGCATATCTTTTGATTTATCTAGACAGGTGTTTCTATTGTTGTTCTCATGCAAGTTCATCAAGAACAGGTGTAGGTTCTATTATTACCATGTTCTTACGAAGCGTAGAGTCAGTGATTAGGTGGTTGTCTAGTATTTTTGATTCATTACAAGAATTTATAGATTCTCACTGGATTGGTGTTCTGATTGTTCTATGAAATGCTTAGACAGACAGTATAGAGTTCTATGTATCTTACGATGTATCTAGATAGGGTTGTGTCTAATATTTAGGACTTACTTCAGAATTTTTCGGATAGGTTAGTGTCTCTTATGGGTTCTAGAAATCTGGATATATAACATTTGTGTTGCCTACTTTACTGGGGTGCGAAGTGACTTGCTAGAACGGGTGTAGCATGATGTTACTTTGGAGAGGAGTTAATGTGGGAACAGCTTGATGTTAGTCTTAACATGAGGAGAGATCGAGATCTGGGCGCAAGATACACGGTTCAATAACCAGCGGTGGTTCGTCAAGCCCCCTACTTCCGGAGGGAGGTGCTCCGGATCTGCTCACATTAGAGCAAGGTTACTGAACCATAGAACCGGCTATCTTTGTTGGAGAGTGGATCCACAGCTACCTTGGCGAGTTGAGTCACACCACATGGAACGACATGTCTGTGGAGTTTTCATGATAGACCAACCTACTATGCGCGCGACGTGTTACAACATTCCGTCATACCCAACTGGTGATGGTCAGCTCGAACCTCTAACACATAGCGGCAGTGACTGCGCGGTGTTTACCCAAGCTGGAGGACTCAGTACTGTGCTTGATTCTTTTGTTGCTCTTTAGATTCTGAATACGCGCTGTTCATAATTCCTTCCTGTGTAAGTTGTAACCTCAATATCGTCCTCTAGCCCCAGTATAGGTATTTACTCTTATAACGTCAAAACTTGATCAGTTAGGTACCACCACAGTTATTGTACCTGTCTAATGGTGCAAGATTGTATGATTCTGTACTTTCCCCCGCTCAACCCATTCCGTCACATGTGTATAACGCATAAGTGTAATTACGAGTGTAAGGCACACATTATTCGGTCCTTTTGTGAGGATATCATACTATTCCGACCCCGCTACCACTGTTATAGACGTCGTTTATATAAATCAGTAGTTAAGTCCGACACATTATGTACCTTAAATCGCTAGTGAGGTATACTTACTCCCGCCGCCATGATTATTATTACTTTATTCTGATGACCCGCTGTAACTAACAGGTAGCTACCACAATATAATTCAAATAGATGAATTAATCTGTTTGTTTTTCGGCCAAAGTTTTAGGGCAGGGCGTATTGGAACACGAGTAGCTGCCATTGATACGACAGGTTTGTCTCTCGTGCCACATGAGTTGTTGCATATCTCGCATTGAGCGATGTCGTGTGACATCGGATTCAGTTTCATGAGGGCTAGAAATGCCAAGATCGATTTCAGAACTCATCATCTGTTTTTGCTGCTGAACGGTACTCAAAAATGGATGGTCATAGGATAGTGGAGGAGAAGAGATAAGCCAAGTCCTCTCAGATTAGTAGTCAGTATTTACTAGACTTTGCCTCGGGCTGTTTACTTTAAGGTAGGAAGAGGACTAAAAGATATTGATTTCTTATAACAGTAAAGTGGTCAGACGAGAGAGACACAGGACATTGAGATACAGAGATCCAGACGCTATCGGAACTCTTATTTACTGAGACAACGAGTGAACACAGAATCATGAACGAGCTAGGTGAATAGACATACATGCAGTACTCAACAAAGACAGACAGACAGACAGGACAGGACAGACAGACTCAGGAAGAGCACAGAATACATTTAAAATTGTGATATTTAGTTTGCATAAGAAGTGTTTCACATTTAAATATATAATAACAGGTTATATACTACATTGTTGTTTTTTTTTTGGATACTATGTATACGTTTAGTCCGGTATGTGGAGCATTGTTACCACTTGATAAAAAGACCAAGGATTTTTCGAACCAGTCACGCTCAAACAGACAACTCTCACGATCAACTCATCCAAGACACCACTAGCAGGCGCATGCAAACACTACGACAGCAACATGAAGCACTTGTTAGCACACTTTATAGTGTTACGTTTCATAATTGCGGCGACACACCTCAGCTCTATAACTATTGGCTGCAGTTCACATTTATGTAGGCTTAGAATGCATTGAGATTTAGAGCCTGAGTAAATAACCGTTATGTTCGTCTAACTTGGTCACATATGGTACTCAATATTATTCGATATTTTTGTTATAATTTGTCAACATAAGAACTTGACACTGGATAGAAGGTACAAAGGATCGCTAGGTAGCTTACAAGGAACACCGGGTTAAGTATGGGGGTTCTGTATTGACTAGCACAAAAGTTAGTCTTGGGATCATATATACAATGCCGTTGTACCTTAACCCAAATGACCTGATCTGGTAACCAATAGAAGTGGAGTTAGTATTTAAAGATTCTATAGGTACGTTATATCTTGAAGATGAAACTTACTAAGAGTGGAACAAGGAATAGAAATTTCATAGGATACTCTAAACAAAGGGTATACACACTCAATGGAAAAAATAGAATGTGGTAGCTTTAACATATTAATAGGGAATTACAGAGTAGTCGTTTAATAAGGGCATCGAGGAGATACGTAGGAGGTGTACATTCTGGGTATTACGTGGTTTCTAGACGCAAAGTCATACTTGTCGCGGGGGTAAAATAGGTGTAGGTGGGTTTAGACTTAGCTCGTTGCTTGGAGAGGTAGGGGGATTCCTATATGAGTAATAAGAGGTGGGGATCTTGAGAGGGATTGAAGTTGAGTGGCATATCTGATAAATGAACTAAACACGACTTGTCACTTGGGATAGGTGGGGGTTCTTAGGACCTACCAGTTAAAGCAAATATTATGGTGGCTAGGTGTTCAGAGAATTCAGCTGGGGGCCCAGTCTTTGCATTAAGTCGTATCTGGTAGGGAACTGATACCAGGTTAGGGTTCTCGCACTACACGCATCTCCGATACGCGGGCTCATTGTGGTCGGGAGTCTCGAGAAGTTGTGCCTCTAGGATAACTAGTTACTTGTTTATAGGGTCGGGCAGTGTTAGGACTACAGAGGTGACTTGAAAATATGGGGTTGCGGTTTAGAGCTACAGGGTGATGGCATACTTACCGGTTATGGTGGTTGTTTTTAGGCACACTACAGGTACTGCTCGTATAATTTGTTTTGAGAGGGTAGGGAGTCTGTGGTATCCCCAGTAGTCAGGAATATCATTGGTTCACAGCTTCTACTGAGGGGGATAAGATGGGTGGGGTCTGATTGTACTACGTAGGGTACTCCGCTCATTCTAAGGGGTGACTGTTTCCGGTTTCTTAGGGACGTGTGCTATGGTGGCACCATGTATAGTTGTTAGGGTTGTTGCTGGTGTATGAAGCTTTACAGGATCACCAAGGGAACTTGAAGAGTTTAACTCTTTGACCCGCCTTATCTACAGCCTGTTGATGTTTTGGGGCCTTGATAATATGACGCTCGTGAGGACTAATCGGGTTACTCGGCACAAGCTAATCTCGTGGGGTTCAACTGCATCTACAGGGGTATTTCATGTTGGCTTATAGTTTGGGGGAACTTCTTTAAGACCTCTACACAGTTTTCACACCTCGTATGGGTGGGTCTACAGTACATCCAACGTGTAACTGTATATGGCTCGCAGACTACAGGTACTTGATAGTGGGGTTTTCAGAACACAGTTACCTGTATCATCTACCTTTCGCAGTATCTTTGACTAAATAATGACAATACAGGATTTGGAAAATAGTTTAATGGACAGTGTCTCCTTGCTACGGGTACGTATGTTTTAAGCTAACCAGTCTTGTTTTTCATTTAGTGTGTAGAGAATCAGCAATATAAGTCATGGGAACCAGGGTAGCTGGTGGAGATTTGGGGTGAGAGGTCAGAGTCATCGGCAACATGGTAGGATGGAATGGAGATATGGTGAGAGGTCAATGAGGTCATCGGAACATCAACAGGGCTGTAGTGGAGCGGTGTCAAGAGTTTCAAGTTCTTGGTGTCTACATCACCAGCAAGCTATCATGGTCCAACACACAGGGACAGTCGTGAAGAGGGCACAACAACCTTTTCCCTCTCAGGAGACTGAAAAGATGTGACATGGGTCCCAGATCCTCAAACAATTATACAGCTGGCACCATCGAGAGCATCCTGCCCATTTGCATCAGCCTGTATGGCAACTGCTCGGCAATCTGACCCACAAGGCGCTACGGAGGTGTAGTGCGTATGTCCAATACATCACTGGGCCAAGCTTCCTGCCATCCAGGACCTTATTATTCTAGGCGGTGTTTATTATCTATGCATAGTCCACTTTACCCCCTAACATGTTGCAAATTAACCTCGACTAACCTGTACCTCCGACATTGACTCAGTACCAGTACACCTCCTGTATATCGCCTCGTTATTGTTAAGGTAAATTTATTGTGTTACTTTTTAGTTTATTTTTTTTTAGTTTAGTTTATTTCATCCAAAAACATTTTTAAACTCTATGTTATTGAACTGCATTGTGTTGGTTAAAGGCTTGTAAAGTAAGCATTTCACTATAAGGTCTACTACACGTGTTGTGTTCGGCGTATGTGAAAATTAAATTTGATTAAAATTGGAGTTACAAAACATTATCGGCACATCCTCTACATAAATGTCACAAATGGCAGTGCGCTAACTCTAAGGTTACACATGCTTTATTCACCCACTGAATACTAATGCTAGGCATTACTAGCTTGCTTTAGTGGCTGTCATGGGTAATAATTTAAACACAAATTCATTATTTAATGAAGTTCATGAATAAAATTACTTTTAATGATTTGCATTATTATCCATTATTAATCACACATCAAGGGATTCTTCATCTTTTCAGAAAGTAAAATTCAAGCGCACACTATCAAGGTTTTCCTCGTGACATTTACTAAACACTCTTTAGTTCCTTGACTAAAACAGCAGTCAAATACACGTTCTTGAAGGATGACATTCATTTGAGTAGTGCAGCAGAAACAGATAGTAGCATTGCATTTAGGCCTGAACTAAAGTTAACTCCTCATGAAGACTCTCCCCGGGCAAAGCTGGATGACGCTGTCAATACGCTGCTCAAAACTTTGGAAAAAAAAACGTTAATTGTCATCTTTGTGAATTGGAATGGTGTGCTTACTGTTTATACGGGTTATACTGGGG
>NW_019949677.1:0-788 GCF_002910315.2 Salvelinus sp. IW2-2015 | reverse complement strand
GGCGGGGGATATACCTCACAGGAAGGAATAATGTGGTGCTTACCTGTTTACATGGGTTATACTGGGGCGGGGGATATACCTCACAGGAAGGAATATGAACAGGCGTATTCAGAATCTAAAGAGCAACAAAAGAATCAAGCACAGTACTGAGTCCTCCAGCTTGGTCCCGGGCCAGCCTCCATTGGGGGCGCCATACAGTTGAGGTTTGAGGGGTCCMTGGGATATAGGTTGTCTTCATGAAAACTCCACAGACATGGTCCATGTGGTGTGACTCGCCAAGTAGCTGTGATCCCTCTCCAAGCGGTTCTGTGGTTCTTGACTAAGGGCAGGGAGCACCTCCCTCCGGAAGTAGGGGGGCTTGACGAACCACGCTGGTTTGCCGTTTTGCAGGCCATCCTCCTCATTGCTCATCAGGTCCACATTAACTCCTCTCCAAACGTCTCTCTCACCCTCTGCAAGCACTCTCCCCCGTGCACCTATCCAGATTCTAGAACCCATAGAACACACCTATCCAGATTCTAGAACCAATAGAACACACCTATCTAGATTCTAGAACCAATAGAACTCACCTGTCTAGATTCTAGAACCAATAGAACACACCTGTCTAGATTCTAGAACCAATAGAACACACCTGTCTAGATTCTAGAACAAATAGAACACACCTGTCTAGATTCTAGAACCAATAGAACACACCTGTCTAGATTCTAGAACCAATAGAACACACCTGTCTAGATTCTAGAACCAATATAACACACCTATCTAGATTCTAGAACCAATAGAACACACCT
>NW_019949676.1:7373-17697 GCF_002910315.2 Salvelinus sp. IW2-2015 | reverse complement strand
GGGGGGGGGATAGAACTGCCAGGTACAAGGCCATTAGAGTGGTAACAGGGTTCAGTGGTCAAGGGTCATAGGTGACAGCCTGCACCAGAGGTTGACTGAGATCAGGGTCAAGGTGAGGGCTCACAGCGTAAAGGTCAGGGCCAAAAGGTGACTTTAAAAAAGGCAGTGACACGTGACACAGTGTAACACAACACAACTCTTTTGCTCTCTGTTCATCACCTCGGCAATCACTGCAAGTCAGTGGGTACGGTGAGGGGTTCACGGGGGGTTAAAGGCCCAAAGGTGACTTCAAAAGGTCATAACCCCCCTGCAATCACTGCAGCATCAGCTGCTTAGGTTGTCGTGGAGGATGGTGTCTCTTGAAACGTCTCGGAAACACAGGCGAAATGTTCTCGCGTGTTGATGTGTGGTGAAGTGGTGGTACAGGGGCTTCTGTGTCACGTCCCTCCTCTTCCCCGGAAAACAGTCCACTAGGAACCTCTGTACGTCGACCAGGCTGTGTGGCTCCCGGGTACTCTGGGAAATAGTCCTTGATGGGGACGGAGCGCACCTTGTCCTCCAGAAGGTCTGTCTTGTTGAGGAACAGGAGATGGAGAGTTGGAGAAAACACGATTGTTGACGATCGTCTCGAAAGATGTTGAGGATTCGCTGAGACGGTTTGGTTGACGGTCCTCCATCAAAGACCTGGGGGGGGGAGGTTAGGGGAGTAGTGTGTGTGGGGGGGGGGGGGGAGAAATAGAAAGAGTTTTGTGTGTTCAAGTGAGTGTGTACGCATACAAATTATATTTAAGCATCCAAAGACAGGTGTGTGTGTGTGACAGTGTGTGTGTGTGAGCAGTGTGTGTGTGTGACAGTGTGTGTGTGTGACAGTGTGTGTGCTGGTTTTAAGTGAGTGTTTGTGCACGCATCCAATTCTTGGTCACTTAATTTTCATTCACAAGGACAGAAACGTGTGTGCGTGTGTGTGTGTGTGTGTAAACCCACCTGGTCATACTCTGAGAGGAGACAAGGAAGAGGATGGAGGTGAACAGAGTCAAACACTCAAACCATCTCCGTCTCCGACCTTTGACCCCCAACGTCCACCATCTTAAATGGAACGTTCTTGATCTCAAAGTCGCGTACTCATGGATACCTTTAGTGGGCTTACGGGCCAGGAGAATATCCTGCTGAGTCGGTAGGTAGTCCTGGAGGAGAGAACGGGTGAAATGAGAGAGATGGAGAAGGTTGGTACTAACAGATGCCTTTAGTGGCTTACAAGCGAGCAGGATAATCCTGCTGAGTCGGAGAGAGCGAGTGAATGAGAGAGAGAGAATTTGCTAAGCTAACAAGGTAGAACAGATTGTGATGAACACACCCATTCTGTCCGTCTCCAGCTGTTTGAAACAGCATGTTAGCCTGTCCACTTTGTTCAGATGGTGGAATCAAGTTGGCCTAACCTGATTTAATCAGAATGAGAACGAGTTGCCAATTCCTTAAATAAACTGTGTTTTATGCTTATTGCACATTTATAAAAATCAGACTAGACAGCTAGTATAACAGTCTGGCTAAGATGCTGCTAGTGAAGTGTAAGTGTGCAAAGCAGAATTCGTCCTCCCGCGCGCTCTGTGTGTCTCTGTCTGTCCTGTGCTGTCTCTCGCGCGCTCTTGTGTGTCTCTGTCTGTCTTGTCTGGTGGTGTTCTCTCGCGCGCCTGTGTGTCTTGTGTCTGTCTGTCTGTGTGTCTCTCCGCGCGCTCTGTGTGTCTCTGGGTCTGTCTGTCTGTCGTGTCTCTCCTGCGCGCTCTGTGTGTCTCTGTCTGTCTGTCTGTCTGTGTGTCTCTCGCTGCGCTCATGTGTGTCTCTGTCTGTCTGTCTGTGTGTGTGTCTCTCGCGCGCTCTGTGTGTCTGCTGCGTCTGTTGTGTGTCTCTGCGCTGCTCCTTGTGTGTCTGTCCTGTCTGTCTGTGTGTCTCTCCGCGCACTCTGTCTGTCTGTCTGTGTCTCATGCCAGAGGAGAATTCCTGACATTCTAGACAACTGTGACATCAAGGTCAGGCTGCATGGAAAAGCCATCAAGTAAAGTCACCATCAGGAGATACCAAGCCAGAGGAGTACAGAGTTACAACACTCCTCATTCCTCTGCACTGCCAGTAAAGAACAGAGAGAGAGAGAAAGAGAGAGAGGTCAGTTTCCCACTCTTTAGTCAGAAGGAGATCAGGCCTTAGCTGGTTAGCAACCCTGACATCTCAGAGAGAGATGGAGAGATGTGAGGAGATGGATAGAACCTCACACAGGGAGGAGAGAGAGGGGAACAGGAGAGAGGGATGGATAGAACGCACACAGGGAGGAGAGAGGGGGGTACAGGATAGAGGAGGGATGAAGAACCGCACAGGGAGGAGAGAGGAAGAGGGGGACAGGAGAGAGGGATGGATAAGAACCACACAGGGAGGAGAGAGGGGGGACAGGAGAGAGGGATGGATAGAACCACACTAGGGAGAGAGAGAGAGGGACAGGAGAGAGGATGGATAGAACCACACAGGGAGGAGAGAGGGGGGGACAGGAGAGAGGGATGGATACAACCACACAGGGAGGAGAGAGAGGGGGACAGGAGAGAGGGATGGATAGAACCACACAGGGAGGAAGAGAGAGGGGGACAGGAGAGAGGGATGGATAGAACCAACAGGAGGAGGAGAGGGGGCAGGGAAGAGGGATGATGAACCACACAGGGAGGAGAGGAGAGAGGACAGGAGAGAGGGATGGTAGAACACACAGCAGCACAGCAGGGAAGAGCCGAGGAGAGGGGGACAGGAGAGAGGGATGGATAGAACCACACAGGGAGGAGAGAGAGAGGGACAGGAGAGAGGGATGGATAGAACCAACACAGGCAGGAGAGAGAGGGAGCAGGAGAGAGGGAGGATAGAACCACACAGGGAGGAGAGAGAGGGAGGGCAGCAGCACGGAGAGAAGGGATGGATAGAACCACACAGGGAGGAGAGAGAGCGGACAGGAGAAAGAGGGATGGATAAACCACACAGGGAGGAGAGAGAGAGGGGACAGGAGAGAAGGGAGGATAGAACCACACAGGGAGGAGAGGAAGAGAGAGGGGCGACAGGAGAGAGGGAATGGACCCCCCCTCTAAACCACTGTAAATGAGCTCTCCCAATCCCTCCCCTCACATGCCCCTCTCCTCTCTGTAATGGACTATTCCAGAGTCTGTAGATATGTTGATGTGTTCTGAAGGATGAAGTTGCCCTCGGACGCTGATCCTGGGTCAGTTTTTCATTTTCCCCACTAATGGTTAATGACAYGATATGGGGKGGGGAAGCTGGTCCTAAATCTGTTCTATATTACTATATTCACTCTGTTGGTTCACTCTTAACTCTCTTGTCTCACTCTGTCACATTGGAACTTGTCTGAGAAGCCCAGACCACTGCTGGAGGTTAGCGGTGAGGGGGTCAACTGGCCTTTCTGTGTTGGAGGTCAAAGGTCGTCACCCACGGCAACCAGGGAAGAGGGGGTGGTAACGCTGTAGAACAAAATGATGACTGTGTTTTACTGGCCTCAGCCTGTCACTATGCACCTCCACCTGCCCTGAACTGGCTAGATTCTCCACTTCCTTTTCCCTCAGAGCCTGATTATGACATCACCGTGACCCGCCACCATTCTGACAGCWAATCAGTGTCACTATCTGGATGTGGAACCAACTGCAGCGGAGAGCTTGTTACTTGTTGTTGTTGCTGGGGGGGAAGTTAAAGAGTGGGGGGAATTTACAGCACTGTACTAAAACTAATCCTTAATGATTCCACAAATAAGCCTTTTACCACTGTCTGATGATTACCTATCAAACAGAGCCACACACACACACACACACACACACACACACAACCTGCCCATAGAGACTCTTATGACCTGATCCCTGTCTTAGTCCTGGCCTTACTGTTTGGAACTTTAGTTTTTTAATCAGTTACATTTGTAACTTTTTTTTTCACATAGATTATTATGAATATATGTACCTAAACATTGTCTTAAGTTATATTTGAAAGGTTTATGCACAAGTTTGATTTACACCTGCTGATGGGCAGTGTTAAAGGCTATGGAAGAGGGTGTGTGAACACAAACACACACACACACAGACCACTCCAGACAGACCGCTCCAGACAGACCGCTCCAGACAGACTTGCTCCAGACAGACTTGCTCCAGACAGACTTGCTCCAGACAGACCAGTTGATAAACTACTGAGCTAATTCTCAGGATACGTTGTGGACCACTTATTTGTGTATTTAGAGCAATGATATTCATTTGCCTAAGTCCCTAAAACACACACACAGGCGGCTGTCCATCAGAGGCTGGTAGTCTAAACAACTGCCGGCCAGCTACATCCCCTCTTCAGTCCTCATTTTTTCTTCCCTCTCTCTCCTTTCTGTCCCTCTCGCTGTCCCTCTCTCTGTGTTAGTGTAAGCAAGTGATCAGCCTCTGTAACCCTGTGGAGGCTCATCCTAAGAGGAAGAGACAGTGATCAGCCTTGTAACCCCTGTGGAGGCCCATCCTGTAGGGAAGAACGGTGATCAGCCTTGTAAACCCTGTGGAGGCTCATCCTAGAGGGAAGAACAGTGATCAGCCTGTAAACCCGTGGAGGCTCATCCTATAGGAAGAGACGTGATCAGCCTTGTAAACCCTGTGAGGTTTCATCCTAGAGGGAAGAGAGCGGTGATCAGCCTTGTAAACCCTGTGGATCTCATATAGATGGAAGAGACTAGTGATCAGCCTGTGTAAACCCTGTGGAGGCTCATCCTAGAGGGAAGAGACAGTGATCAGCCTTGTAAACCTGTGGAGGCTCATCCTAGAGGAGAGACGGTGATCAGCCTTGTAAACTGGGAGGCTCATCCTATAGGGAAGAAGCAGTGATCAGCCTTGTAAACCCTGTGGAGGTTCATCCTGTAGGGAAGAGACGTGATCAGCCTTGTGCGGGCTCATCCTATAGGGAAGAGACGGTGATCAGGCTTGTAAACCCTGTGGAGGCTATTCTAGAGGGAAGAGACAGTGATCAGCCTTGTAAACCCTGTGGAGGCTCATCCTATAGGGAAGAGACAGTGATCAGCCTTTTAAACCTCGTGGAGGCTCATCCTAGAGGGAAAGACAGTATCAGCCTCTGTAAACCCTGTGGAGGCTCACCTAGAGGGAAGAGACAGTGATCAGCCTTGTAAACCCTGTGGAGGCTCATCCTAGAGGGAAGAGACAGTGATCAGCCTTGTAAACCCTTGTGAGGTTCATCCTATAGGGAAGAGCGGTGATCAGCCTTGTAAACCTGTGGGGCTCATCCTAGGGAAGAGACGGTGATCAGCCTTGTAAACCCTGTGGAGGTTCATCCTAGAGGGAAGAGACGGTGATCAGCCTTGTAAACCCTTGAGGTTCATCTAGAGGGAAGAGACAGTGATCAGCCTTGTAAACCTCTGTGGAGGCTCATCCTAGAGGGAAGAGACGGTGATCAGCCTTGTAAACCCTGTGGAGGCTCATCCTAGAGGAAGAGACGGTGATCAGCCTTGTAACCCGTGGAGGCTCATCCTAGAGGAAGAGACGGTATCGGCCTTGTAAACCCTGTGGAGGCTCATCCTAGAGGAAGAGACGGCGAATCAGCCTTGTAAACCCTTGGGGGTCATCCTAGAGGGAAGAGACGGTGATCAGCCTTGTAAACCCTGTGGAGGTCATCCTATAGGGAAGAGACGGTGATCAGCCTTGTAAACCCTGTGGAATCTCATCCTAGAGGGAAGAGACAGTGATCAGCCTTGTAAACCCTGTGGAGGCTCATCCTGTAGGGAAGAGACGGTGATCAGCCTTGTAAACCCTGTGGGGCTCATCCTATAGGGAAGAGACAGTGATCAGCCTGTAAACCCTGTGGAGTCTCATCCTAGAGGGAAGAGACAGTGATCAGCCTTGTAAACCCTGTGGAGGCTCATCCTAGAGAGGAGAAGACAGTGATCAGCCTTGTAAACCCTGTGGAGGCTCATCCTATAGGGAAGAGACAGTGATCAGCCTTGTAAACCCTGTGGAGCTCATCCTAGAGGCGAGAGACAGTGATCAGCCTTGTAAACCCTGTGGAGGCTCATCCTAGAGGAAGAGACAGTGATCAGCCTTGTAAACCCTGTGGAGGCTCATCCTAGAGGACGAGACAGTGATCAGCCTTGTAAACCCTGTGGAGGCTCATCCTAGAGGGACGAGACAGTGATCAGCTGTATAACCCTGTGGAGGTTCATCCTAGACATACTCTTATCTCTCAGTCAGGGGAAAGTGGTGGGGAAACGGTGTCTTAAATGATTTGATGAATGATGAATCTTTCTCCTTAACTCCCAGCGACCAATGTGTCTTTTATTCCTCCTAGCAACCCCATAACAGGTCTTTAAATGAGTTGGACGTTGGGTTTCTACCAACTGGAGGGAAACCAGGAGATACCTTTCACATGGGTGTCCAGTTATCCGGGCGTCTGAAGTACACACCTACTACTTCCTATCTAGTGCACTGCGTTCGGCCCTATGTGTCTCTTTGGTGGGGCACTACTTAGTGCTCTGGTCAAAAGTAGTTCACTATATTATTATTATTATTATTTTAGGTAGTAGGGTGCGGTTTTGCACATAGACCCCTAAAATCACTCTCTCTCGTTGTCCTCTCTCTCTCTCGTTGTCTCTCTCTCTCTTCTCTCTGTCTCTCTTCTTCTCGTGTTGTCTCTCTCTCTCTCGTTGTCTCTCTCTCTCGTCTCCCAAGTGAGCGCTATTCCCTATATAGTTTTGGATGCAGTCTGAGTCTCGTTGGCCAAACATGCTGCATGTGTAGCTCAAGTCTCTCTCACAAACACTGTCGGCKCTGTTAGGGCTTCTGACTGATTGCTCCAGGCCACCCCTTCCATAGCTCCGAGTCATCCCCAGCACAGAGCTCTTTGTCTGGGCTGAGACTGTGTGTCAGGGCCCCTTGGCTGAAGGCCCGAGGCTCTGGAAAGAAAGGGCCACCATTCCATCCTCTATACCAGGCGGATGGACTGGTGTGACTGGGACCAGTGTCTCCTCCCCCCCCACGCCACACACACACACCAGTAAGTCAGACCAGACTAGGGTCTGTGGTTTGCCTTAGTCGATGCTGAACAAACAGGTTTTTGAACAACACACACACTCCTACAGAAACAGACCACTTTCTCCCAGGGGATGTAGATGTCCACACAGATTAATACYGAGTTCCAACAGAAACCCKAAATAYCCTTATGGGCCACCATAGTTAAAGCWTTTAGCCTTATGGGTGACCTCTGACCTGGGTTAAYTAGATGTAACCATCATCACTGTGCTTGCCCACCTCAGGAGCCCTGCTGTTTAGAGTAGCTAGGTCCTTTAAGAGTGTTGTCTGAAGTGGCCTGATCAACAGTTTTCCACTGGACCCAACATGTCCCAAAGTGATCYTTCTAGAATCATGTGCATTCTAGAACTGTGTGTCCATTCTAGAACTGTTTCTAGCCATTCTATTTCTATGGGTGTAGTCAGTCGGTGCTTTTTGCCAAATGTCCTCCAGAGTGACTCAATACTCAGTAGACGGACAGACCTATGTCCCCTACTGGTCTTATTTAGTGAGGGAGAGCTCAAATGGTAGTCCCAAATGGCTCCCTATATAGTGCACTAATTTTGACCAGGTCCCATAGGGTCTAAAGTAGTGCACTATGTAGGGAATAGGCTGTCATTTGGAACAAAGCCCAGACAGACGCAGGACTTTGTCTTCTCCYGTCAGAGAAAAGGGTAGACAGTCTGCCAGTAGTAACACAGTGGTCAGTATTCAGTCAGTGTGTATGTATCTGCTCCTTCAGGCCGTCTCCCTCTGTGCTGCTGCTGCGGTGGTTTTAAATGTGTGCCAACGGCTCCGTTCCAATATCAACGCTAGCACACTAGTTAGAATGCACTGCTTCCTTCATGTTAGTGTGGATGTTGGAATGCAGCCCAAGAGTCAGTCAGAACACAGTGTCATTTCAAATGCCCAGGCCCACTTTGATGATGTCACAAAGCCTGTTTCATTAGGTTTCTGCTACAGACAAAAACCTGCCTTCAGTGGCCTGGTCGGCCTCCACAACGGGTTTTAACCCAATCTGAGTTGTAATTCATTGTGTCAAAAAGAGTTGTAGAGGTTTCAAGCTGTTAACTGTGATGTCAGACCCCCGTCCTGCCCTGAGAACTGTCTGTTCCTCTACTACAACTCCCTCTCTGTCTGTCTCTCTCTCTCTGTCTCTCTCTGTCTCTCTCTGTCTCTCTCTGTCTCTCTCTCTGTCTCTCTCTCTGTCTCTCTCTCTGTCTCTGTCATCACTGAGGGTTCTGACACACAACTAGAATGAAATGTCATTCTGGTTCTATTGATTCTATGGAATGTGGAGGAAGGTTTGGGGCCAGGTCCATTATATCAAGGTGGAGTTGTGAATGTGCAATCTGACGTATTGGACCTGGGATGGGAAGGACCTGAGTTGTGTGAGAGGTGATGGTGTTTTAAAGCTATGCAACAGCACTGTGCTCCAGTCCACACAGCAAAAATACTTCAATGAACCACTTGTGTATGTTATGAGGATGATCCTGATGATTTGTTACTGTTGTCCCATGTAATCCATTCAGTTCTTTATTAGTGAAGAGGGAAATATGCAAATGATCTGCCAAAACATGACTGATGTTGTTGTGCCTCTTGTTACCTGCCTTTTCCCCCGTCAACTTTTTATAAATACAGTGTTTGCCTTAGCGGTGTTTATATGTCCTCGTTTCAATGATGGRTGCGTTCCAAATGGCACCCTATTCCCTACATGATGACCTATTGGCTCRGGTCTAAAGTAGTATAAGTAAATAGGGACACAGGTGTCATTTGGGACAGTATCCAAGAAGATTATTCACATTACGAGTCCCAACAATGGTTACAAACGGTTTCTCTTGCTTATACAGTTATTTTATTTTTATTGTTTATTGAGAAAATGCTTTCGTTGTACAGTCTCTAACTTATACTGTCTTACCCTCTTACTGTTCTGCCAATAAAACCACACACCATTTTACAAACTGTGACGTGTGTTTTGAAGTCACTTCATTGGCGTCATGTTTGACAGTCATTTGTCACAACTGTGTGTGTTGGGACTGTTTGTCAGTTTCCAATCTCACGTGTGTTTGTTTAAATGTCATGTCAATGTTTTTCATAGTCACTTGACACCCACTTAGGATCTTATAAAATATATTCAGCTTATCTTTGCAAAAAGTTCATTTATTAAACATCTGTAACACCCAGGTTAGGGTCACTTTCAATTGAAGTCATTCAATCATTTTTTTTTAAATGGCATCTATTTTCAATGACGTCTCAATAAGCTGAAAATGGAGAAGCTATTCAAATTTTTTCCATTTCTGACATTTTTTTATTTCAAATTACTTCCTGAAATGAGTGACTTTATTAAGAAGCTATTTTTGACCATTTTAATTGAAACAATCACAGAAGGTACTTAATTCATACCCACAATTATTGATATTGGGGGGAAAAATGTCAATGACTGCATTTGACCGTAAAGCCTTCAACCCTGAGAAGAGCACTGAACCAAGGAGGGCCAGTCCCCTTTAGTGACCTGAAGGAAATGTCAACAGTACTGCTCACTCTGCTTCACCTACTGCTCTTCCTCTACTTCTAAACCACGGTACTGCCTGCTTCCTCTACTTCTAAACCACGTACTGCCTGCTTCCTCTACTTCTAAACCACAGGGCTTCCTCTACTTCTAAACACAGTACTGCCTGCTTCCTCACTTCTAAACCACGGTACTGCCTGCTTCATCTACTTCTAAACCACGGTACTGCCTGCTTCCTCCTACTTCTAAACACGGTACTGCCTGCTTCATCTACTTCTAAACCACAGGTACTGCCTGCTTCCTCTACTTCTAAACCACAGGTACACTGCCTGCTTCCTCTACTTCTAAACACAGGTACTGCCTGCTTCCTCTACTTCTAAAACCACGTACTGCCTGCTTCCTCTACTTCTAAACCACAGCTGTGCCTTCCTCTACTTCTAAACCACGTACTGCCTGCTTCCTCTACTTCAAACACGGTACTGCCTGCTTCACTACTTCTAAACCACGGTACTGCCTGCTTCCTCTACTTCTAAACACGGTACTGCCTGCTTCTCTACTTCTAAACCACGTACTGCCTGCTTCCTCTACTTCTAAACCACAGTACTGCCTGCTTCCTCTACTTCTAAACCACGTACTGCTGCTTCCTCTACTTCTAAACCACAGTATCTGCCTGCATTCCTCTACTTCTAAACCACCGTACTGCCTGCTTCCTCTACTTCTAAACCACGGTACTGCCCTGCCTTCC